>NC_085873.1:46174924-46184924 GCF_034702125.1 Engraulis encrasicolus | reverse complement strand
ACATAGGCTTCTTGTCATTTTGTTGCGCATGGTAGAGAAGAGCTCCTCCTCTCTCATCTCCTTTTCCTCTCATCTCTGCTCCTTCCTTAGGGTGTGCATATGTGAGGTTTTGTAGTGTTTGGCTGTGTTTCGTTACTGTATGTTAAGGTCTGTTATGTGAGTGGCTTGTGATGTGATTCACTGTTTTCAGAGGAATTGAATAAAAACTAATGAAATTGATTAGGCCTAAGTAATGAAAGTAAAAAATAAAGCAGAAGTTAAAAAATAATGGGAAAAAAATAGCCTATAATATGCTTATTACATAGGCATAGTATGCAGGCCTATAGTGTAGGCCTATCTGTGTTGTAGACATAGTTGAACAAAATGACCATAATTTAAAAAAATAATTAGCCTAAAGCATAGTTTATTTTGGCGAGATAAAAAAAATGGCTAGTTGAACTTCTGTTTGGCTGGTAAGAAAAAATGTCCACTAGCCAAATTGGCTGGTGGTGGAAAAAGTTAATTTAGAGCCCTGGTTACACATGAGAATCCGGTGCCCGTCACAAAAGCTAAGAGAATCACGGAGGATTCTCTCTCTCCCCACGGGTCTCACAAACACAGGCTTCACACACAGGAAATTGGTCTTACCTGCCTACATCAGGTCCATGCGCCGCTCTTTTCCTTCACTTTGTGAAAGCGTTGATAGTCAGGGTCATTTTTCCAAAAAATTGACACCTGAAGGCAAATCATGTTAATTTTCGGCATACAACTGATTTAGGGGTATTCAAGGGTGCTGAATCCAAATCTGCCGTATGCCGGACGCAAAAATGTACCGAAATGCCTCAAACGGGCAAAATCCAATATGGCCGCTGCCACCGTGTTAAAATCCTGCAATCACTTTTCTTTTGGACTAAATAAGGTATGAATTTGAAAATAGCACTTGTGTTTATGTTTCCAGACATGGGGAAAGCCATTATGTCATCAGATTTAAGCTCAGATTGGAAGAAAATGCTTATGTCATTGGCTGGCAGCCATTTTAAAAGCAGAGAGCCTCATATTGTCAGCGATTTTAACATTTTTACTAATCTTTCAAGATTCACAGAAAAAAATGCTCTTTGTCTCTGTGAACACAAATACTACAGAAAACTACACTGCACTGTCTACTTTCACCTGGAAAAAGAAGTTTGTGTCTACTTTTTTCCATTCTTTAGTTATGGGCAGTAGAACATGGGATGATACCACAAAAAACACTGATTTTTGATCCCAAAATACTGCACTTCTCTCTGCCCATATTTTTGCTTTAAGGACTAAAGGACATATTGTCTTTGATAGTGTTCATGTTTGATGTGCAACATTTTCAGGGGGTTTGAAGGGTGCTTAATGCCAATATGATGTATAAATAAATGTATATTCCCATAGTACATCAAAATGAAGGAATCCAATATGGCCGCCGTCACCAGTCTACAGTGTACGTTTCTTTGATTACACAAGGTAAACTCTTAAGTACATTATGTAGCATTAGGTTTTCATAGAGGGAGAATTAATTTCTATTCTCAGATTTAAGATAGATCAAAAGAAATTATTTCAGTGTAGTCTGAATTCATGATTGCAACAGGAACATAGGGTGACACCACAAAAAACAATATTTTTTTGACCCCAAAATACTGCACTTGTCTCAACCCACATTTTTGCTTTAAGGACAAAGTGTCTTTGATAGTGTTTATGTTTGGTATACAACATTTTCAGGGGTTTTGAAGGGTTCTTAATTCAAATGGTCCTTAATTCAAATATGCTGTATATTAGGCTCAAAACCTCTTTAATAGGCCTACCTCAAAATGAATTAATCGAATATGGACGCCATCACCAGACAAGGTGGACTCTTAATTACATTGTAGCTATAGGTTGTCATACATGGAGAATTCATCTCCATACTCAGATTTAAGATTAGAATCAAATGACATGATTTCATAGGTTGAATTCATGTTTACAAGTGACAGTTGACTTTCATGTCAATAAGCTGTTTATTTGAATGAAAATGTTTTCTCTACTTCCACTTTTATTTTAATGCTTATTATAACATGATGCAATATGTCCACCTCAATCAATCTCTTCTTAAGAGACAAATTTACACACATAAGTCTGAATGTGCCTAAATATAATATGCACATCTACATTTTGTGCATTAGGAATTCATTGTTTGCCAATTTTATTGCGGTGCTTACATTATATCTTTGAATGGTGGAAAGGTGAAACGTGGATCAAAACAGTTTATGTTATTGTGAGGAATTTACTTGATATATGTTAACTCATTCCCAACCATTAGGCCTATCAACCTCCTCTCCAGTGATTTGGCAGGACACACAATATCATGCACTGCATGGCACTTTTGCTGCAAATGCAACAAAAGCAAAGTATGACGTTTTGCAATGATCAGTCCTATCTAATTCAGATGTCACATGGTTACATAAAATGCCCCACATTATCAAATCTCTATATTGAGTCAGGCCCACATACCCCTTCCTATCCTCCTGCCAGTCACCGAAGTGGGATGGGTGGTATTGAACAGGGCTTTAGTCCCACTGCTCCTGTATCTGCCACATATACATGGGTTCTCATTGTTTATCAACACAATGTTATGAAGAGGGGCAAGACACTGGCAGCCAACCACGTGAGCTAATTTTTTTTGACAGACAGCGGTTTCCAACAATCAGAGGCTGAGTTGTGCGCGGCTAGGTTCGCAGTCAGGTTATAAACAACATTTAGAACCCATGTATTCTCAAGGCACACAAAGACATCACAACTTGTGCTTGCCTCATCCAACACTGCATCTGCAAGAAGTGGCATGGAGTACATGGAGTCAAGCAGTTGCTGCAATTCAGCAACTCCAGGAGGGGTGATTAGGAATAGGTTAACTTAGTATGCCAAGTGAACAATTTTGGTTAGAATAGAGGAGGGTGACTGTATGTGCATATAGATTTGGTATATATATAAGTATATATGTGTGCCATAGATTTGGTATATATATATATATATATATACAAGTCTCTTGGCGGAAATACGTAGGATGGTGCGAAAGGCTAATAGAAATGGGCACCCTCCTGTCTTTCTCACAGCACATGAACACAATATTCAAAAAAGGACATTCCAAGTCAGCAAGGACATTCTGATTTTTGATACCTCCTCCTCATATAACTTAACCCATTGTGTCCTGGAAACACATATAGGTTTTTCAGGATCTTGAGATTTTAGCTGTTTTATTAACTATGTGGGTATGTTAGAGCTGAATGAACACATTACAATGCAAGGGGAGGGTATTGGCTTTTAAATGTAACTCATTTCATGTCTGTATGTGCTTCAGAGGCTGAGACATTGTGGATTTAGGAAGAGGGCACCCTTTCCCAAAAAGGGCTTAGGACAAAATGGGTTAATTAGCAGTCCATTTTTGAGTATTGTGTTCATGTGCTGTGAGAAAGACAGGGAAGTGCCCATTTCTGCACCTTAAAACTACCACTTGCTCTTCTGCCTGCCATTGGCTCTCTCTCTCTCCAGCTGAGCACCGTTATTGATACACTGCAGATGTACATTCCAGTATATTTTAACTAGGCCAATTTAAAGTCTATATTTGCACAATTCTACCAACAGAAGATAACAGACAGAGTCTCTTTTCCTCCTGCTCCCCTGTTCAGCAGGGCTGGATCCCCACATGGCTGCATGCTGAGCCCCCATCTTAAGTCTATCCGTCCATGACTGCAGCATGGCCAGCAAAAGGGACTGAAGGTGGCAGCCTGGTGTACAGAGACCGAGACAAATTTCTCTAGCTCTGAATGAAAAGAAAACCAAAGAGATCATTGCTGCCTTCAGGAGGCACACCTATAGCGAGAATAGACCTAGCCCTCTCTGAACTTCCCACTGTCACAGAGCTAAAACATTGTCTTGGACATTATCCTGGTTCTGAGTTCTTGGGTCTCTACAGATGTATCATTGGCACTACAGATGTATCATCAAAGTAAGGACCAAAGACTAAAACCACATTTCACACACATGGACCGTCTGACTGTTCATTACAATCTCTTGTTCCCCTGATCTCCTTCCATCCTCCGGTTGTTGTGCAATAATTGATACAGTGCAATGTGTTGAGCTGAATTCTTGCCGTACTAAAGAACATGTAATTAATGGTTATAATTGTCACAGAGTGGCCATCTCAGCTGAAATACATTAAGCAAGACAATCTATGCAATAACTTTGGATGACTGATGTGCAATACCAGCCTGAATATGTCCTTTGTGTATATATTCACACACACACACACACACACACACACACACACACACACACACACACACACACACACACACACACACACACACACACACACACACACACACACACACACACACACACACACACACACACATTCTATTCTATTCTATTCTATTCTATTCTATTCTATTCTATTCTATTCTATTCTATTCTATTCTATTCACATCAGTCTGCCTCTTGATCCCCTTTATAGGCCTAGATATACAGTGATCTGAGCACAGCAATTAAACCAGCAAACATGAAGTAATTCCCATTGTACAAAGGATAATATTAGAAAATATTCGATTTCAGACTCTTGTGGTCATTTATTTTTTATGGGTGAAGAGGTGTGGAAACATTGTGTGGTGGTTTGAGGTGGGAACATTTTTCATGGTATAATGCATTAAAAGTGTAATTGAAATAGGGAGAGATTTAAATACAAATGGTCAATTTATGGAAAAGATAATCTCCTGTTGCAAACATGAATTCAGTCTACACTGAAATAATTTCCTTTGATATCTATCTTAAATCTGAGTATGGAAATTAATTCTCCTTGTATGAAAACCTGATGCTACATAATGTACTTAAGAGTTTACCTTGTGTAATCAAAGAAATGTGCACTGTAGACTGGTGACGGCGGCCATATTGGATTCCTTCATTTTGATGTACTGTGGGAATTAAAGGCATTAAGCACCCTTCAAACCCCCTGAAAATGTTGTATATCAAATATGAACACTATCAAAGACAATCCTTAAAGCAAAAATATGGGCAGTGAGAAGTGCAGTATTTTGGGGTCAAAAATCTGTGTTTTTTTGTGGTGTCATCCCATGTTCTACTGCCCATAACTAAAGAATGGAAAAAGGTAGACACAAACTTCTTCTTTCAGGTGAAAGTAGACAGTTCAGTGCAGTTTTCTGTAGTATTTGTGTTCACAGAGACAAAGAGCATTTTTTTCTGTGGATCTTGAAAGATTAGTAAAAATGTTAAAAATCATTGACAATATGAGGCTCTCTGCTTTTAAAATGGCTGCCAGCCAATGACATAAGCATTTTCCTCCAATCTGAGCTTAAATCTGATGACACAATGGCTTTCCCCATGTCTGAAAACATAAATAATAAGTGCTATTTTCAAATTCATACCTTATTTAGTCCAAAAGAAAAGTGATTGCAGGATTTTAACACGGTGGCGGCGGCCATATTGGATTTTGCCCATTTTGAGGCATTTCGGTACACTCAAAAAAATAACTCATTGGATTGACTCAATTAAATTGAGGGCAGAATTTCCACAAATCTACTTTTTGTTGACTCAACCCAACCTAAATACTTCCTTGTAACGTGATGTAATTGAGTTGGTCTAACACATCTTCATCAAATATAGCCACAATAACCTAAATACCTCCTTGTAACACAACGTAATTGAGTTGGTCCAACACATTTTCATCAAATATAGCCACTATAACCTAAATACCTCCTTGTAACACAACGTAATTGAGTTGGTCCAACACATCTTCATCAAATATAGCGACAATAACCTAAATACCTCCTTGTAACACGATGTAATTGAGTTGGTCCAACACATCTTTATCTAATTGCAAAGGGAAAAGAATCTGGTGCCACACGGATGTCTATTTTCTGTTATTTCTTTTTTCAGTGCAGTAACTGTTACTGCACTGAAAAAAGAAATAACAGAAAATAGACATCCGTGTGGCACTAGATTCTTTTCCCTTTGCACTTATTTAGTCCTGCTCTGGTTGCACCGTATTGTCAATTTATAAGCGCAGAGTGCATATCTCCTTTGTTCTTTATCTAATGTTTCCACAATAATATACATATGAAGAGTTCAGATGCAAAACCCCCTAACTCCATTTCTGAAGACCTGCACTTCTATATTTTTAGAGAACCCGGTTGTTGGTTTGGTTTACATTCATGTACTTGATAATACATATAAATAGTTATATTACATAAATAAAATAAAAAAATATGCATTTTTGATAACGTTGTATTAAATAAAAATGAATTAAGATTCATTTCTGAAAAGGCACTTAGGGGGTTTTGCATCTGAACTCTTCATATATTAAATGATCTAAATAAATGTATATTCATTCAATTAAATCTGAAAGAGGTGATCCAAAATAAATGTGCTTTATTAAAGTAGTTAACTCCCATTTCAGACACAACACAAAATCGGATTTTTTCCCCCAAAATCTTTTTACTCTTCATCAAAGCAGCAAGTACAGACTAACATAGCCACCGTAAATATCACACCGGTGTTGACCACGTGTTCCCCACAAGTTACTTTGAGACACTTGGAGATCAAGAAGTGTAACAAAAACAGAGTATGATTAAAAAAAATAAAAAATAAAAAAATACAGTATACACCAATGTAGCATCTGCTAAGGAAGTACACTCACTCTGAGCCAGGTGCCGTTTTATTCACTAATATACCATCACTTAACAGTCCCGTGGCCCACTCATTCTGTCAACCACCGCTGTGTTTTGAGTGACAGTGGTCCTGTTCAGTGTCCCTTGGTCGCAACATTACCCCCTCAGGTCAAAGTTCCTCGCCCCGAGATTACCATGAACTTCATCCGTAACAGCGTGAGCTTAATAGTCAACAAGTTAATAAGACAAAAAGTCCCTGAGGCGAGCGGGTGGTCTCCGCCTCTGGTCTAGTCAAGGAGGCCGAAGGAGAGTCTCCCCGTGCACCAGGGGAGGAGAGAGTGAGAGGTGTTCAGGGTGTATGTGTGGGTGGGTACCCAAGCATGTCTGTTACCCCTGGTTGGTGGCTGCTCTGCATTTGACTGTGTGGGTGTGTCCTGTGTGAGGAGGGGAAAGGGTGGACTGTGTGTGGGGGTGTCCGCAAATGTGTATCCGTGGTCAGGTGTGGCTAATGGTCGTGTGGTCATGGGGCGTGTGGAGGGGGGGTTGCTGTGTGGTACATCACCTCCCCAAGTCACTCCAGCACTTGACCGTGGCCTACCCAGCGGCTGTCCAGTTTCGCGCAGCACCCCTTCCTCCGCTGCGGGCTGTAGAGTTGGACCAGATCGCCCACCTCCAGTTCTCGGCTCTTGTGGCGCAGGTTCATAATTTCTCCTCAGCCACACCGCTGCTAAGCACCAACACCATCAGTCCTGATCTGAAACAGAGAAGTGCAACAAGAAAATACTACATTAGCAATATACAAGATATTAAATACAAATGCATACTTCAGAGCCAGATAAACATCTAGGTTATTTAGTGGTGCCCGCACTCCAACTGATATTAAGGTCTGAGGCCATAGCCACACACAGTTTTGAAAATGGCCATTTAAATGAATTGATGCCTGTATTATCATTTACAACCAAAACATATATTGGAAAACATTCATTTTCATTATTACAATCTGTGCAAACATTTTACAATCTGTACAGAGATTCAAAAATGCATCACTGCATTTGACAACAATAATAGCAATGTATTGATTGGACTAATATGAAACAATGCATCAGTAGGACTATGCCATTTATTAATCTCACAAACCTTTGCAATGACAACGTATGCCACAAGCAGTCAGGTCCATCAAGTCACCAAGGTCAAGTTATCCAGCCGTTCTAATGGAGGAATCGCAGTTCAAAGCCAATGAAATGCTCCCGGTACAAAGCACCAACACCTTTAGTCCTGATCTGAAACGGAGAAGTAGCGATATACTATGTATTAAATACAATGCATTTTTGATCGGGGTAATCATCATACGATGCATCAGTTGGGCTACACCATTTACTACTAATAAAAGTAGCTTCATTTGTATAGCACAATTTATACAACACATGCAGCTCAAAGTGCTTTCATGATTTGGGGGGAAAATGTTGGCAGCGTTCATGCAGGTGGCTAGATCAACAGTATTAAGTGGTGGAAAAATAATGAAGTCAGAATACAGCATAAATGTCACCAACCTTTTAATGACAACATGCACCACGAGGGGAGTCGGGTCCTTCAAGTCACCAAGGTCAAGTTGTCCAGCCGTTCTAATGGGCGAATCCCAGGTCAAAGCCAACGGAATGTTCCCTGTTCCCAAACACCAACACCTTCACTCCTGATCTGAAACAGAGAAGTACAGGGAAATACTACATTAGCGATATATGTATTAAATACAATGCATTTAGGATCGGGGTAATATCTAACGATGCATCAGTTGGGCTACACCATTTACTACTAATAAAAGTAGCTTTATTTGTATAGCACAATTCATACAACAAATGCAGCTTAAAGTGCTTTCATCGTTTCGGGGGAAAATGTTGGCAGCGTTCATGCAGGTGGCTAGATCCACTACAACATAAATGTCACCAACCTTTCAATGACAACAATGAGTCGGGTCCTTCAAGTCACCAAGGTCAAGTTGTCCAGCCGTTCTAATGGGCGAATCCCAGGTCAAAGCCAACGGAATGCTCTCTGTTCCAAACACCAACACCTTCACTCCTGATCTGAAAAGAAAAGTACAAGTAAATTATTTACTGGCAACAGTATACTAAATTCAAATGGTTCAGACTCTAAAGGAGCCAGACAAACACCCAGGGAATTAGTGGAGCCCGACTGCTAATGTTTAAGGCCACACCCACACACGGTTCTCTGACAACATAATGTTAAAATGTCCATTACAGATTGCAACCTAAAAGTACAATTGAAACATTATTTTTCTGCAAAGTTTCTTTTAACAGAAAAGAATATATCAATAAGCATATTTGGAACCAACATTTCTACTTAAAATTCTCACAGACCTTTAATAATGCTAAATCTGATCAAAATGACCATGCACACACCCACTATGATAATACTCCACAAGGGGGTCTGATCTCACAGGGGTTAAAATAGAATAACAATGAATGAAGATTATACAAATTCTGTGGTCAATTACTTACAATCACCGAGATGTTGACGGCTGCAGGCCTACATTAGAGCCATTGAAGTTAACTGCAAAAGATTTTAAGACATTCAGTGAACGTGCAGTACAACATTATTTCACGAGAACATTTGTCAGGATCATGATGACAACTGCAATGTAAAGATTAGTCCACTTGTGAATCACACATCCTAGACGAGCAAACATTTAATTTGCTGAGATTTTAGCGGTTGGCTTTCATGACCGTGGGTGACTTATTAGGTCTCGCAACTTGTTACATGCATGCAAAACGTCCCATGCTGCAAAACATTAGTCGGAGGGGCTAAACACCGTGTTGCGGGATAAGATGGAGGGAAATTAGGCGCGAGAGACTGGTGCACCAGGCGGCAACCAAACGTGAGACAATCTGAAACCATGCTGCCGAATGGTGCAGTCCTACGCTAAGCAATTATTACTTCAACCAAGAAAATCGGTGCACCACTTTAAGTCGCCTGTTCCCTCAAAGTTCACAATAGTTAATTCCCTCAGACGGTCCACACATACCACGAACCAATATTTCGATAAACGAATATCTGCTTGCAATCGAGAGAAAGATGTTACCTCGTCGTCGCCTGGCATTATCTAAAGCAGTGCATGAACTCCCAAGCCCCCGTACTTTACTACTCCCCCTCTCGCCCTCATGAGCAGAGCATGCACAAAGTTTAAAAAGACAGCACTCATGACCCTGAATGGGTTACATTATTGACCCACACATACATTTCGAACAGTTTGCAGACAGTTTGCACCAAGAGGAAACCGAAACCAACAACCGCAGTGTATTAGAACCAGTGCAACCGATGTCCACCTG
>NC_085873.1:46152424-46169924 GCF_034702125.1 Engraulis encrasicolus | reverse complement strand
TGTGTGTGTATGTGTGTGTGTGTGTGTGTTCGTGTGTATGTGTGTGTGCGTGTGAGTGTGTGTGTGTGTGCAGGGACGGATTAATGCACAGGCTAGATATGGCTGCAGCCTACGGGCCCCCACCTTCCAGGGGGCCCCTGATTGGCCAACGGTTACAAAAAGTGCAGAATTATGACGAGATGCAATATTGAATACAGTTTTATATCTTGTTCATACTCCTCTCCACAGCTGGTAGACATTTTATACTTCATTCTTATCATGTGATTATGACACTGTCTATGACATTTCGTTGTGAAATTTGCCTAGGGGCCCAGGGCTATCTTAATCCGGCCCTGTGTGTGTGTGTGTGTGTGTGTGTGTGTGTGTGTGTGTGTGTGTGTGTGTGTGTGTATTCATGTGTGTGCGAGTATGGAGTATGAGCACAGCTCTGTCTGATAAGATTTTGCACGAGTCCTGAATTTAAAAATGTTAAAATCATTCCAATGTGTGCACAGCTGTAATAGGGAAAATCTTTCTTTGCATATTAAGCAAAGCCATCTGTCTGTCTGTCTGTCTGTCTGTCTGTCTGTCTGTCTGTCTGTCTGTCTGTCTGTCTGTCTGTCTGTCTGTCTGTCTCTCTCTCTCTCTCTCTCTCTCTCTCTCATCCCCCATTGTGTGTGTGTGTGTGTGTGTGTGTGTGTGTGTGTGTGTGTGTGTGTGTGTGTGTGTGTGTGTGTGTGTGTGTGTGTGTGTGTGTGTGTGTGTGTGTGTGTGTGTGTGTGTGTGTGTGTGTGTGTGTGTATTAGTTGGATATGAAATATGGAATGGAATGGAATGAGATTGGTCAGGCCCCTCCCCAGATAACCCAAAAGACTCCACAGCACTTATTCAAAACATGGCTTTGAATAGACTTGCTGCAAGACAACACCACACATAATACACTCACACACACACACTCATGCACACATGCACTGACGCACACACAGACACACACGCATAGACACTCACGCACGCGCACGAACGCACACACACACACACACACACACGCACGCACGCACGCACGCATGCACACACACACACACACACACACACACACACACATAGTCTGATGTGTGTATGTAACCAAGTATGTCCACATTTACGCACACACAGACGCACATGCACACCCCTTCACACATACAAACTTGGGCACTGGAATGCACAATAACATTTACATACTCCTACTACAGTCGGACTGACATCACATGCTTTTAATAGACTTGCTGCAAGAAAACACCACACACACACACACACACGCACGGACGCACACACACACACACACACACACACACACACACACACACACACACACACACACACACACACACACACACACACACACACACACACACAAATGAACCAAAAGGTCTCTCCCCGTGTGTCCTTCAGAATGACATTGAGTCTGCCCTGAAGGTTTAAGCTCAGAACGTGAGTGAAACTTTATATGGGCCTAAAATACTTCTCTCTTCTCTCTCTCTCTCTCTCTCTCTCTCTCTCTCTCTGTCACACACACACACATACACACACACACATAAACACACACACACACATAGTTTACACACACATGCACGCACGCACGCACGCACGCACACACACACACACACACACACACACACACACACACACACACACACACACACACACACACACACACACACACACACACACACACACACACAATCCACAACAGCATTCCGCCCGTCTCCTTTGGGAGAGAACTGCTAAATAAACCACCCTGTGCTACGCACTGTTTATGTACAACAGCAGCAGACAGCTAGCATAATAAATATTTACATGTTTTTTATTTTAATGAAGTGTGATGAACTTTAAATAGTTTTAGAAGAGGTATTTGGGTGCGGGCAACTGGATCAGTAGATTTGTTGTAGAAAAGCCGCACACATCTTTTTCTGTGTCATGCTAACCCACTAAATAAAAAATTAAAGGGGCACAAAGTAGGATGACGTCGTTTGTGCAGTGCCCTTGGCATGCCTGTCTCAAAATCTACACTGTAATGAAAAAAATACTGTTCAAATAAACTCGCTGTGAGAATGTTTTTCATCACGGAACGCAAGCCGACCATGGACCGTGGAAGAGGTCGCGAGAGTCATCGTTCACTTACGAAAAATTCACATAACCATCATCGGCTGACTCGGGACAGTGATTAATTAAACTTTTATTCCTACCTGGAGCCCCTTCAAGAGCCGTTGTGAAGAGTGTGGCTTTTCTTCAACAAAGGTAGGCCCTATAACAAGGTGGCCCCTTACCAAGGACCGTCTTCCACTGGAACATTCTAATACTCACAGAAAAAACTGTGACTCCATTTCTATTAGATATTGAGAAAACAGCTGATCGCCCACAATGCCTCTCATTGTGAGGTGTAGTGGGCTTGTAGATGGGCTATTTTCACAATGTTTGGCTTTTTTTTTTAATTATTTGGTCAATGTTTTAGCATTGTTTGATGACTACTTTGGATGCAGTGATGGTCTTTTATTTTGAGAGTCCTTACCCCACCCCCCAAAACAGGGGGTCTTAATCCACAGGCTGAGAACCACTTATCTAGTAAAAAACTTCACTTTTGACATTTTCCAAGCATTCTTGCATAGAGAAGCCCATTGAGGAACTCAAGGCAAGAGCTACTGAAATGGTTCTCAAAGGCATAACAATTTGGGACCGTACCCAGGGGTGTAGTGGGCGCAGTACGCGGGGGTACGCAGTCCACCCACTTCTCCTGAAGTGAGATTTTAAAAAATCTTCTGCCCATGT
Organism: Engraulis encrasicolus; assembly: GCF_034702125.1. Classification (NCBI taxonomy): domain Eukaryota; kingdom Metazoa; phylum Chordata; class Actinopteri; order Clupeiformes; family Engraulidae; genus Engraulis; species Engraulis encrasicolus. Next base: position 46,167,143 of record NC_085873.1, on the reverse strand, counting down.
TTGAATACAAAAAGGAATGATCACATAGCAGTATTGCAGGTGATTGACCAAACAGATGAAAACGGAGAAGCAATGACGGTAGATTAAGGACAGTTGGGGGGTTTGATAAGTTGCCTAATTATTTGATGACGTTAAAAATCGCGTACCCCCACTACACCACTGCCCTTACCAGACACTGTCTTCCACTGGGACATTGTAATAGTCACTGTAAAAAAAAACTGTACTACCATAGCATTACACCACTATGACAGTGCACAGTGCCTTTAGTAATACATTACTACCATAGCACTACACCACTATGACAGTGCACAGGGCCTTTAGTAATACATTACTACCATAGCACTACACCACTATGACAGTGCACAGGGCCTTTAGTAATAGCCTACATAACGACGGACTTAGCCATTGCCATTCTGGTAACAGTTCATTTATAACATGGGCTAATAATGTCTTAAATGGTTTAAAAAGTGACATTTAACATGACTGTAACAATGCTGAAGAATTGCAATATCTAAGGCTCTAAGGCAGTCATATTAAAAGTGTTCTACATCAGCCAGACTGTCTGTGTAACACTGCATTCACACCAACGGCGCGGACATCCACAGTACGTCCACAGAACGTGTCCATTATCAGTCCGAAACTGTTAGATTGCATGAAAACAAATCATGCCTTGCACACAGGAACGCGTCCGCACCGTCTGTTGCTCCTTGACAATAGAATTCGAGTCTATTTTCCTGCGCGGACGTCCACGTTCAATGATCGAGTTCCATTGAAAATTAATGGCCGCTGCCCGCGGATAGAACGTGGACGTTGACTGTGCAGTGTGAAATGCAGCCCGCGAACCTCTCAGACTCACACTGCTCATCGAAGACGTTAAGGAAACGTGCCGTCCCTGTGTGCATGTACCGTGATGCACAGGACTAAGGGGCCCTGGACCATCTTAAACCTCTATAGCAGGGGTCAGGAACCTTTTTGGTGGAGAGAGCCAAAAAAGCAAAATTTTTAAAAAGAAATTTTCACGAGAGCCATACCATTTTAAAAACACTGAACACAATCAAAAGCATGTATTTCAATTAAGCCCAACAATTTTAGAGTTTACTGTCAAGTTATTGCTTTTATTGATAACAGGTAAGTATAGGGTTGCCAACTGTCAACTTCATTATGGTGAGGGTTTGGGTGAATTTTGTATTTTTTAGATATCATTTCCTGCATTTTAACACTTGTTAACCTCCCTTGTCCCGTTTCAACTCTATATGGGACCTGTACTTTTATTTATAAACACAGGACGATTCCATATTTCAAGGGATGGTTGGCGACCCTAGATAAGTAAGAGCCATATACAGTTCCCAAAAGAGCCACATATGGCTCTAGAGCCATAGTTTCCTGACCCCTGCTCTATAGATCAGAAAAAATTCAGCTCCCGAGGGATTTGTTTTTTTGACAGGCTCCAGGGTACTGTTGATTGGTCATATGTCAAAATGTCACTATCTGTCCGAAAGCCTGATTTCCCCTGATTGATTTGGTATAACGCACTTGGGTGTACACCCTTGTAGAGAGGCATGGCAGGGGCATTTGTGATAGGTGTGCAAGTAAATGCAAGTGATCAAATATAGTCACTTGACCTATAAAGGGTTAATCCGACCCAGCATCCACCCATCCAAATGTACATATCGCTAGATATGAAAAAGTATTAAGTTATATAATAATAATAATAATAATAATAATAATAATAATAATAATAATAATAATATACTATAAAGTATTAAGTAATCGAAATGATATTAAACATATTCTAGGCTACGTCAGTCAGCCTATCTGCATGGCTCACATGACAAGTGTGTCATGTGACTTCAACAGAGAGATTGATTTACAGCTGGTCAGGCAGTTCTTTGGTGGAGTGTGGTGGAGTGCGGTGGCGCGCGCGCGCACGTGTGTGTGTGTGTGTGTGTTTGCGTGTGCGTGTGTGTGTGTGTGTGTGTGTGTGTTTGCGTGTGCGTGTGTGTGCTCGAGTGAACCTTACGCTGTATTGGTTTCCAGTCAAGGCTGCTGTAGTAAACCTGATATGGTGGTGGCTATTCTCCAGGAAAGGTGCAAAGCTATAGCCTACCTGTCCTGAAAAATCGGGAGCTCCACCCACTTTGTCGGGAAGCATACAACCAGAGAATCATATATGAGAGAGAGATAAAGCAGGCGGGTTCTTTTCCGGTATCCACTTTACGTTGGGTGAATGCCCCTTAAGGAGACCTTCGATTAGGACACCTTCGGAGTCTTGAGGTAGAGAATAAAAGGAGTCCCCTTATCGCTGTAGATGGCGGTAGCGCACGTCTTGTGCAAATACCACAAAAAGAGAAGAAGGAGGGACAACGCCCCCTTAGGAGACCCAACTTGAGCACACGCTTTTGCATTGAGTGGGCGTGTTTTGCGATATCTTGGTCTGATTCAGTATTTTTGATGCAACCATTAGCAAACCAAAGGAGGAAGGTCGACCATGTCACTCGGGAAATTCTAATTGTTATGCTTTTGGTCAGACCAAGTCGCAAAGAGATTTGAATCTATGCTCCAGCAGAGTAGTATAAAGTAGAAATACAAGTAGGCCTACTCTTAAAGATGTAATAACAATAGGGCAGTCATGGGTGAGCGGTTAGGGCGTCAGACTTGCATCCCAGAGGTTGCCGGTTTGACTCCCGACCCGCCAAGTTGGTGGGGGGAGTAATCAACCAGTGCTCTCCCCCATCCTCCTCCATGACTGAGGTACCCTGAGCATGGTACCGTCCCACCGCACTGCTCCCCATGGGGCACCACTGAGGGTGCATCCACCTTGCACGGGTGAGGCATAAATGCAATTTCGTTGTGTGCAGTGTGCAGTGTTCACTTGTATGCTGTGGAGTGCTGTGTCACAATGACAATGGGAGTTGGAGTTTCCCAATGGGCTTTCACTTTCGCTTTCAACAATACAAGTAGTATGATATTACATGTTTTCGACTATGTAATCTTCAGAGGGGAAGATACTGCACATAATCTTGTCCATCATGCTGAATTTTATTAAACAAACAACGTTTCGGTCAGTATGGCCTTTCTCAAGTTTTTAAAAAATCAGCATGATGGACAAGAGTGTGCGGTATATTTCCCTCTGAAGTGATTAAGTACCCGCTACCTGCACCTCGAAACTTCTGGTGTGGTATGTCCAGAGGCGATTCTAGGGTCAGGTGGGGCCCCAAGCGAAAAAGCAAAATAATGAGCATTTTAACCAAATTTGCCACTACTGTGGTAAAATGAGGGCTGTTATTCACTATCTAGGGTCTTCGGGTCCACAAGCGGCTGCCTGCCTTGCCTGGTGGCAAGATGCACCTCTGGGCAAGACATACCACTAGTGTTGCAATCACATCTGTCGGAGTACTTCTACTAAGGGCCAAAACATACCAAGGCGGAACGGAACGGTCACGGGACGGAGGCGGTCTTTCTGCTTAGTTTCGACCGGCGTGTTTTTCTCTGCCTTTCACACTGACAGCGTCGGCGTGCGCGGCCAGTCCTATTCAAAACCCTCCCCACAGCCAAAGCTAACATGCTACTTTGCCATTCATTTGAATGAGACACCGCCGGTCGCCGGCGTGAAAAATACGCTCGACAGATAGGTTTCAATGTATTTTCACCGACGCCGGTAAAAAACGCTGCCGTTCCGCGACGCTTTACCGCCCTGGTGTGTAAGACCCCTAACGCTGGGATCCACTGCAGTTCAGTTCTCTGAGCTCCGAATTCTGGACTGGAGCTGTTTTGAGGTTTGTTATAGATGTTTTAAAGCCACATGTGTGTGTCTATGTGTGTGTGTGTGTGTGTGTGTGTGTGTGTGTGTGTGTGTGTGTGTGTGTGTGTGTGTGTGTGTGTGTGTGTGTGTGTGTGTGTGAGTGTGAGGGTCCATTCCTTCGTGAGGTCCTCAGGTCCATTGCACTGTAGTTCTTGGATGGGTACCCATTCCAGCCCTTAGTCCCAGGAGTGATATTTGAGTGTGTGTGTGTGTGTGTGTGTGTGTGTGTGTGTGTGTGTGTGTGTGTGTGTGTGTGTGTGTGTGTGTGTGTGTGTCTGTGTGTGTGTGTGTGTGTGTGTGTGTGTGTGTGCATGCGTGCGTGCGCGCACGCACACGCGCGCGCGTGCTCGTGTACCGTATGTGTGTGTGTGTGTGTGTGTGTGTGTGTTTGTGTGGGTGGGTGGGTGTGTGGGCTGTCTGTGTGTATCCTGGAACAGGGGAAGGAAAAGTGATTGGATGAATAAACTGAACTTCATTGGGACTCACCAGTAAGAAAACAAAGACTGTTTAATGACCGACAATGCACTTAAGACCCATGTGAAAGAATGTGTGGATGTGTGTGTGTGTGTGTGTGTGTGTGTGTGTGTGTGTGTGTGTGTGTGTGTGTGTGTGTGTGTGTGTGTGTGTGTGTGTGTGTGTGTGTGTGTGTGTGTTTGGAAACAGCAGGACAACTGCACTATTTTTAATGTTACGTCCTTTTTCAGAGTTGTCTACAATCTTTTAGAACCCCCCTCATCGTTTACCTCATGTTTGCTGCTGTCTCTTTTATTTGGCTAATTTGGAGTTTTGTCTCAACCGGCTTTAGAATGGCTGTCTATGGGCATGTGTAGTGAAGGGGAGTAGAGTTGCCCAGCTGGGACTCAAACCCAGACCTTCTGGGATTCCGGGGCTCTGACCGCTACACCAAAGAGCCAGGCTCGTTGGCATGTTAGTCAGAACACACCCACAACCCTAGTGATGGTCACTCCATCACAACATGTCAACATGTGTTCCTAAATCCACCCTAAACATTTGTTTTCTGTCATGTTTTATGTAGCATTTTGTATATAAATGTTTCCCTTTAATTCACAAAGTACCAAATGAGTAGAGAAGAGAGATATCCTCCGTGCTCCTCCTAAAAGAAGAAAGGGGTCACCGGAGCATCTTCAGATGTGGACGTTTACTTGTTTTATTGGGCAAGTGCCAAGACTAACGTTTCAACGTTCTCACGTCTTCTTCAGTGTCAAAGTAGCCTGGCTCTCGCGAGACCCCGAGTGCTTCGTGCATCTTCGTTACACTTCGTGAGCTCGCACAGGGGTCTGGTTCAGCCTTGTCGAGCCCGAAGTCCTCGAGTAGAAAATAAACGTGCCCCGACCATTGGATAATGTCAATGAGCCCGCCTCTATGCCTAGATCCAATCATCGTGGAGTGAGGTGTTGACGGGTATGACGTAGCATCTTGCGCGACAACACTGTAGTGCTGCTAGCACACCCCACAGTCAGTGGCTAACACAACAACTGCGGCCTGCATACTGTATGAACTCAGCGATTTCAAGTGTTACCAAAACTACCAAGCATTCATTCTTTGAAAGAGGAACAGAAAACAAGGAATTAGTTGGTGGCAAGAACGTTCTCGCTCTTCTTCCAATGATCCACTGAAGGAGAATGAGCAGGTCTACAGCGCAGCGATGTTCAGTCCTCAACTGTTTACAAGACCAACTTTAAGTGGGGATTTTAGTCGAGAGGTCTATGCCACATATAAATGGTGAGTGAAAACCTCTTGGTTGTTTCTAACGTGTTTTTGATGTGTGTGAAACTGACTGACATGGTAGGCTACAACTGTGAATGCCCCCATAGTGCCGGTAATTCAATATTGTACAAGCCTCATTTCCAGACCTCGCATGCTATGGTGACTGAGTGCTGTTGATCATAATATTATGCCAAGCACATTCAGACCAATTTGTTTATGCTAAGTTCGTGTTAAATTAAATGTACTATCCCCCGTGGTCGCTGTCAATGCAGCATGTCCCAAAACGTCTGCATGTGAGAGATGGAATGTTTATTTCACGACGACATTCTGACTTCAAACTCACCACGATGGCTTCCCCACAGATCTATACATATTGATATAGGTCTGTGGGCTTCCCCTTTTCACTTCTTGCCCTAGTTGTTAACCTGTTTCAATGGTAAAGACTAAACTAATCACAGATTTTGCATGGTTAAGACTTAAGAGACCCACTTCGCGTGGAAACAGAATTAACACAAGAGGGTACTGGAATAAAAACAGGCTGTGAGGCCTGTCACTCACCAGCTACTGACAGGGACCCCAACTCTCCCTGTCAGCAGTAAATTTAAAACTAAGTAATAGTAGCCTACTGCTGTTCAGGTCTGAGCCTTAAATAGGTATGAATTAAAATGCAGATACTAGGCCTATAGAGTCTTTAGAATTACAGTTGCCTTGTTTGCAGATTCTATTTTAACATTATGTGTGTCGTTTTCAGGTAGGCACGTCATGGCATTGGCAGCGTCTGCTGGGATTGTCATCACAGACCGGGTCATCCAGCTGCTACACATGTACAGTGGAAATTGAATTAGGCTCTTCCCTCACTTGTACTGTTGTAAACCATCAAATGAACACTCTAGGTAGACAAGACAGTGAGTTCAGTAATGGCTGGCACACAGGGCATGTGCACCACAAGTTTGGAACCAGCCAGGTCATACGTGTTGCACCTACCACAATTCCATTTCTTTGGTCTTCTGTGTTGAGCCGGTTTCAAAATTCGCCTGTACAACCACATGCGTATAGTCAGAATCTACACTACACTACCCCACCAAGATCTAGACCTTACTGAAAAGTTGGAAATGTTATCAGGGTCTGCTGACAGCTGTACAGAATATGTGTACTTAAATACCAGACGTGCCACTTTCATTATACAAAGCCTAATGAGGCAGCAGTCAACCACAGTCCTTACATTTGACATCAGTTACAAATAACCTATGGTTTTAAGGTACTTCATGCTACTGGTTGTGAGTGAGGCTTTTTGTGACTGACTCTCCCTAATGACAGATTCATAGACATAATGGAACATGTAACACAGCATTAGTTCAGAATCTAACCATCATCCATTGGGAACAAAGAAGTGGAATCTTGTCACAATATCGAATCGAATATTGAACAACAAATGGTGTAAATAATGGTGTACACAAGTAATTGGAACAAATGTAAATACAATTTTATTGTGAAAAGAAAACACTGTCTATTTTTTTTCTCAATGTACAGTAATGAAAGTGTAAATAATGACAAATAAGATATCAATTTTTATATACACATTTTTTCTTTTAAATATTGGTTACTGGCAATGCAGGAAACATAGCTTACAAAATGTAGCGTTCTTGGTGATAGGTGATGTATTGTACAAAATGAAAACCCAAATGGTGACACACTCCTGAAATGTTGTAAGTTCTTTAAGGAAAATGCCTTGACATCTTGTTCTGATATTTTGAAAGGCATGGAATCTGTGAGGGGATGTGCTGGGTCCTCTATGCTGTCGTTTCTTCATACACCTCCTGGTGTCAGACACAGGGAAATGAAGTATAAGAAGTATATTAGACAAACATTTCAGAAGGTTATGTGTGACAATTGTGGCTACATACAAGGTTTTGAAAAAAAAATAACACGGGAATTGATTGCAACACCTTTTAAAATATTTCTAGGTGACTTAAAGTTCATTAACAACAGGGTAGGCTACTTACTCTGTGTACAGAGTATTTTCCACCCACATGTTGCATTACTGCCCTTGTACATCACTTTGATCAAAAGCGTCTGTCAACTGTAATGTTATGAGGAGGAGTACAGTCTCTTAATGTAGAAATTAATGTAGGTTTAGGTGGATAGGGGTGCAGGACAGCACATATACTTTTCAGTTACTCTTACTAAGAATTCAAACATGTAACATTGGACACCTTCCAAGGCCACAGGTACAGGTGAGGTCAACAAGGGTCCTATTTACCTTGATAATAAGGTTCTCAGTCATTTCACATTCCCACCCTGATGAAAAAAAACGAATTGTTTACACAAATGGGTTTTACACCCCTTAACAATACGGCTTTGCTTGCTTCAGTAATGCCCTCTATTGCCCTATGTGTGTGTGTGTGTGTGTGTGTGTGTGTGTGTGTGTGTCCCAGCTTATGACGGTGAGCACGATTAACTTCGTCGTCCGATCAACTAGGGATGGTCACCTACAACTTCTCGAAGTGCTTAGCACACTCAAGAATCGACTATTTGAATTGACCACAGCTGAAGTGTTTGAGAATACAATCGCGCACAATAACAACGGAAAAAGTGCGACGGCATGCTCGTCTCGTCGAACCGTAATGCAGTTTCCAAAGTGTATAATAGAAACGCCCCATCCTGTCTTGTCTGACGTGAACAGCTCTTCATCATGCCATCCAAGTTAATCGGACCCGGAGTTAATCGTGCACACCGGGAGTAGTTAATGCTGGCTGGCAATTTTTGTCGGAATAACATTTTATCGGTAATCATTTTCAGCGAAATACACATACTTGATTAAGTTGTATTCATCAACACATGTCACATTGGTTGTGCAGGCAAGCAGACGTCCATTTTGTCTGCAATATTTATCACCCCGTCAGAAACTGACAAACCCATGCCCATGATGTGTTCACTAAAAGAAAATATAGCCATTTCAAGACATCTAACTTACCATATCTTTGTTGTGATTTATCTGATGCAAACGATGGCACCAAATGAGTAGGCGCAGAGGTAGTCTAACAAGTAGGCGGTCCTCCTCCATTGGTGCTAGGGGCTGGTAGCATGCCGCTGTTTGGACAGTGCAGACAGAGTATTCGTGCACTATGTCGGATTGCCAACCAAAATCCACCGATGCCTTGTGTATTTTGTAACCGTCAGTGGTCAGATGTCGGACACAGGTGGCATACCACAGGCGGCTTGCCATTCAAACGCCACCAATGATCCACTATACACTATGCTAGCTGGACTGGAACTACTGTCAACATGCTAACTGCTCTGTTGTGGCTTCTATCGCGCGTCGCAGACGACTACGTCACAGCCCGTTTCGATGTGATTGGTTGAAGTAGTACGTCACTGTTACCTAATTTCTCCAATCACGTTCGAGCTTTTTTTGAATACACCCACGGGCTAGAACAGCAAGGTTACCACCATAATTCCAGATGGATGACAATCCATCTGCGCGAGAGTCAGGTTAGTGTCAAAGAACCAAATGAGTAGCTCTTAGCATCATTCTAGTGTGGAATGTTAAAGGTGCACTGTGTAATATTAGTTAGAAGTTTATTTCCAAAATCAATGTAATAATACGTAACACCATCATATTCTAAGTATTCATCATGACTGGATAAATTGCACTTTACATACATGAAAAAGGGGGACCTTCTCCATTGTCCACCATTTTAAATTTCCAGAAATAGATTTTTTAGCTACAAAGCTTACTGTACTTTGATCACACTAGTAAATAATAGGTCATTATTCAGGAAATATTTATAAAATTATCAAATTTGGCAATAGGCAGCACATGTTCAATGAGCAGCATAGTTGTAATACCTACTCTGGCCACCATAACACACAGTGCACCTTTAACTTTTGACTAACAAGATAGCAATCATATGGTGAAGTCAGGTAAATTGGGCCTTTTTATTTATTTATTTATTTCCATATAAGTGAATGGCCTACAGTGGCCCAATTTACCTGAACTCACCCCTATCTATGTACAAAAACCAGTACAGGTTAGGAAGATCTTTTATATATCTTTTAGATATTTTTCTTCATGCAAGCAGACATGTGTTCCAGGGTGCTAAGGGTGAGTGTGCGTGTGTATGTACATGTGCACACACGCAAGTGTCCAATAGTTTCCACAGGTCTCCGCTACAGTATGTCTGCACTGGCCTCTGTAATAGGCACGGACCAGAGTTATGGCTAGATTGGGTTGCAATGTGCATGCAGCATATACGTGTGCATGTGTGTGTGTACCTTATATGTGTAAACACCTGCATGCGTGCTTGCATAGGCGTGTGTGTGTTTGTGTGTGTATTTGTGTGTATATTTGTGTGTGTGTGTGCATGTGCACTTGTGTGTGACACTTTTAGTGTGTATGTGTGAGTGCGTGTGCGCACATGCGTGTTTGTGTGTGTGCGTGCATGCTGTGTGTGTGTGTGTGTGTGTGTGTGTGTGTGTGTGTGTGTGTGTGTGTGTGTGTGTGTGTGTGTGTGTGTGTTTGGGGGAGCACTGGAGTGTATCAGGCATCAGATAAGCCGCTTGTCTCCCAGTTCTGTACGTAAGCCGTGTTCCCCATCCATTCACCCTGACCCACTACATACCTTCACACACACACACACACGCACGCACGCACGCACGCACACACACACACACACACACACACACACACACACACACGCACGCACACACACACACACACACACACACACAGGCCGATTGTGACCCACTGCATGCCTTCGCACGCTCCCGATAGAGAGAGAGATGGGGGCTTGGAGCGCGACGTCTCACACGTCCCTGATGGTGGATTTAAAGAGTGCTATGGCTGGCATGCTCCACTGCTGCATGTGTGTGTGTGTGTGTGTGTGTGTGTGTGTGTGTGTGTGTGTGTGTGTGTGTGTGTGTGTGTGTGTGCGTGTGTGTGTCTGTGTGTGTGTATGTATGTGTGTGTGTGTGTGTGTGTGTGTGTATGTGTGTGTGTGTGTCTGTGTGTGTGTATGTATGTGTGTGTGTGTGCGTGTGTGTGTGTGTGTGTGAGAGAGAGAGAGAGAGAGAGAGAGAGAGAGAGAGAGAGAGAGAGAGCACTGTGAGAGTGTGTGTGTGTATGTGCAAGTTTGTGATAGTGCATTGCCTCACAGTGTGTGTGTCTGTGTGTGTGTGTGTGCGTGTGTGTGTGTGTGTGTTGGATTGTGAAGGTTCACAGAGTACAGCGTACGCATGACTCAGGGGATACCTTTGAGGAACGGAATGTGTGTGTGTGTGTGTGTGTGTGTGTGTGTGTGTGTGTGTGTGTGTGTGTGTGTGTGTGTGTGTGTGTGTGTGTGTGTGTGTGTGTGTGTGTGTGTGTGTGTGTGTGTGTGTGTGTGTGTGTAGCTGTGTCTGAGTCTGTGTCTGTGTCTGTTTGAATGTATGTGTGTGTCCGCACTCGTAGTACGTGCATGCATATATGTATGTGGGTAGATGGCAGATAGGCAGCAAAAAACATTTTTTTCAAAATATTGTTTATGAGGGAAAAAAGTATATGTCTATGCAGTGCAGCAATTAATCTTTCAGAAAATCCAAGTGATCACAATGTTGGTCTATTAATTGATTATTTATTTACGTTGATAAAGCAATTTGCTGGAAATATGTTCTTTGGTGTGACGTTGAGAAATATATATATTAAGTAATGTACAAATGGCTTGATGGAGTTTTATGAACATTGTTTCACTCTTCATATTTATTGCATTTTTTTAAAGTCTTAATTTAATGAGAAATTATCATTTAAGTATTTTTTTTCCCATTAGAGGTGAGCTTATTAGAAACCTTCGATGAAATACAGGGATATCTTTCTTTTTAAATGTTCAAAATTGTCCGAATTTATACTAACATTTCAGGGATGATAATTTGTTCTTCCCTAATGCAATATTCAGTGTTTATCAAACATATTGTTAAGCTCAAACAAATATTTGAGCGTTTAAAAAATGTCACACCGTAGTCACGCTAAAGGACAGAAATGCAAAACTGAGCCAGAAGCAAATGTATTAACATGATTATTTTGTCTTTTTATCATAATGTAATGTTGTAGTCAATATGGACCTTTACACTTATAAGTCTTTGAGTCATAGATTATCAACCTATCGTAACACTTAATGACAGCCATGCAGTCATTAAATGTAACCTGCAGAGCTCATAAGAGTCATACTGAAGTTTGACCTTGGCATGACCATCACACCTCACCCTCTTTGTAGGTATGCTATGACTGTCACACCATTGAACCTGTAGTGTGTAGTGGCCAAAGGATTTTTACCATCACACCATACGTAGGACTTTTGAGCTTTTTCGTTAATTCAAAGCCATCTCGTTGCCAACTGAAATACAATTTCACCTTTAGTAAGATACATTTGCATACATCAACATAAGAAAAAATGTTTTTTTTTAAAAACATATAGTATTGTCAAAATGTATTTTATGGCTGTCACACCAAAGGACAACAAAACTAATACATCTTGTGGTAGCAAAACTTAATTGATTAATTGAAGAACTCTGAAAGAAAAAACTAAAATCCACCCTTGCCATTGGCTTCTTAAGGGTCTAAAGTCACAATTTATGTTCCGCTGGAACTTCAACAATAGATAATTATCCGCAGAATTACCCAAAAATGTGATGTCACACCACCATTGTTTTCTGTGACAAAGTTTCATAAGTTTAATCGGACTAAACCACCCACTTTAATCGGACTCAGAATAAACTTAAATCCTGTTTGGTAAGTGTTTATTATATTTTTAGAGCGAAATTAAGTTTTAATCAGATTTAAAGTGAGTTAAAATCGGAAAGTGTTCCATGTAAACATAAGGAGTGAATCTTATGGTCACTGCCTAATAAGGATTACACAGAAGAATGAAATTGTTGTTTTAGCTGACAGCAAATAAATGTGCAATTTAAAACTAAGACACACAAACAGACATACATTTGCGCACCTACACACACAAACACATTTGCGCACGTACACACACGCACACAAACATACACACTCTCTCTCTCTCTCTCTCACACACACACACACAAACACACACACACACACACACACACACACACACACACACACACACACACACACACACACACACACACACACACACACACACACACACACACACACACACACACACACAGGTGTGTATATCGTGGAGGGTGTTCCTAAGAACTATGTTTTCAGACACTCAGAGTTACTTTCCGTTGAGTCATGCTAACTTCTCCGCAAGTTAGTCAATTTCCTCTGACGTAAAATAATGTCATACCCGTACAAAATTACACACACACCTACACACACACACACACACAAACATACTTTATATACACACACACACACACACACACACACACACACATTGATAGTAATAATAGTTTGCTTGGACAAGATTGGTTCTCTTGACGATGACACACACAAACACGAATGCGAACACACACTCTCTCTCTCACACACACACACGCACACACACACACACACTCAGATGTGGCCGTGTGCTCGGACAAGCTTGGCTCTGTTGGTTCTGAGAGGTAGCCAGGCAACCACTCCTGACCACTTTAGCGAGGCTCGTTTTGAAAATAAACACAGTGTAAGATTACTGTACAGGGAAGCTGACAAGGGGGCGACAAAGGGATCAGTTGTCCCGGGCCCAAGGCGATGAGGGGCCCATAATTGGATTCTCATTACATGTAAAATATTAGGTGGGGGGCCCTTTCACATGACTTTGTCCTGGGCCCAGCCAAAGCTGTAAGCGGCCCTGTTACTGTATGTTAACATTGCTGAATCAGACCATGTGTCATTGAGGGTAATTCTCTTGTTCTCTTTTCTCCCCTTTTTCTTTCCAACTGTTTCACCCCATCTCTCTTTTTTCCTCACCGTCTCTCTTTATCTGTCTGCTTTTTTTTTTCTGTCTCTGTCCGTCTCTTGACACATCTTTTGTGTTTGTCCTGTTGCCATTTTCAGTTTGTTTCCATTCGTGAATGTGTTTGTGCAGTGCTACGTGTCGAAGTGTGTGTATGTTTGTACATGTTTATAAATGAATGCAGAATTGTACACACACACACACAGGGGTCCCCAATCCATCTCTGCTTCTGGTTCACCTTTCACCCTCCTGTGGTCATATGACCTATGAACTCTCAGCCATGCTGGTGTCACATGATTGTACTGCACACACGGACATCATTTCCTGTGCCTGGACATCCTCTATGACATCACTTCCTGGCGAAGCCCACGATACATATATACACACACACACACATGCGCATGCATGCACATACACACAGATACAGGTACACTATTGTGTGTAGCCCGTCCGCAGACAAATTTACTCATTGCTGAAAAGACTCAACTACATCATATGACACGTAGACAGCCCTTTGGAACAGATTAAGACTTGGTCATTTCAATTTTGGGGACAGTAAGGTGATAAAATAACCTTTGTGCAAAGTGGTTTATCATATGCATCATATGCACAGCTGTTAGAAAAGCTTGATTTTCACTTAGTAAAATGCTTGGCCAGACTGACTTATGAAGCAAAATTAGGTGCAGGATCACATATCATAGTCCAGGGCCTAAATAGCGACGGAAGTACGTAATTGACTTAATATTGAGTTGCTGGCAAGAGAAGAGACAAAATCGATTTGGGAGACTAGAGGCGATTCGAGTGACTTGAGCATCAGTTTGCAGTTGGACTTCAGCAAAAATTATGCAAATGAGTTTTGATGCGGTTCGTCACAGCCAATTAGAATGTCGGAATGCTTGCATTCTGCTTTTAACGGGCTTACTCTGTCGCTTCTGTTGCTCGCACCGCTCTTGCTGCACAGTCCAGCAATTCTCTGTCACTTAAAGGGGTATGCCACTATTTTGGGGCTTAATACAGTTAAAATCGTTGTCCAGGGTTTATATAGGTGGTAAAGTGTCTTATTTTTCATGTAAGCCGTTGTCTTGTTTTAAGACAAGTTAAAAGAGGGAGCATGTCGCTAAGCTAGTGAAAGTCAATGAATCCGTGTAGCATGTAGCAATGCTACACGGATGCATTGACTTTCACTAGCTTAGCGACATACTCCCTCTTTTAACTTGTCTTAAACCAAGACAACGCTTCACATGACTTTACCACCTTTGTAAACCCCAGCCAACGATATTAACTGTATTAAACCCCAAAA
>NC_085873.1:46124924-46147424 GCF_034702125.1 Engraulis encrasicolus | reverse complement strand
CAGGAAATGGTCAAAAAAGGTACTGCAACTATGCTGCTCATTGACACTGGGCTGCCTATTGCCAAATTTGATCTTTACATGAAAGTTTACGAAGAAATAAACAAATATTTTCTAGTATGGTCCAAGTAGAGTCATTTTTGCAGCTAAAAATGGCTATTTTTGGAAATTCAAAATGGCGGACCATGGAGAAGATCCCCCTTTTCATGTATGAAAAGTGCAATTTTTGCAGTAATAATGAATACTTAGAATTTGATGGAGGTGGTAAGTATTCATAAAAAAAGGTAACGTTAGTGAATGGGCAGCATGAATTCTGGAAATAAACAACTTAAAATCTCACACAGTGTCCCTTTAATATCACAATAACGATATATATCACGATATAGCACAATTACAATAGGTTTTCAGTTATTCTCTTTATTTGCTCTTTATTTTTTCATGTCTCAAAACAACCTCTCTTTAAAATGGATCTTTTTATTGTTATTTTTACAGTTACATGAACTTATAGTGTGTATTGTGACAACATGAAATGTAATTTAATGATTTTCAACTGAATACAACTGATAAAATTACTATCACGATATAAACGATATAGGAGAAAG
Organism: Engraulis encrasicolus; assembly: GCF_034702125.1. Classification (NCBI taxonomy): domain Eukaryota; kingdom Metazoa; phylum Chordata; class Actinopteri; order Clupeiformes; family Engraulidae; genus Engraulis; species Engraulis encrasicolus. The sequence goes on along the minus strand of NC_085873.1, from coordinate 46,146,825 downwards.
GTCACGATATACACTTTTAAATCACAATAACGATATATATCGTCATATTGCCCAGCCCTAGTCTCCACACCCATAGGAAAAAAAGAGATATAAAACATTTACATACATGGCTATATGAAAACTACATGAGTAAGCACTCATATACCGTACACTCCATGTGCGATGTTTACTGTACATGTTAATTTTCCTCTTGGAGCAGGCGTCACCCTTAATTATTTAAGTCTCTGAGGGTGCTGGCCCAAATTTCAAATTCAATGTTTCAAGAAGGAGGCCGCACCTTGCGCACACTGGAGAAGGCACACGCCGAAACATGTGTGCAATAAAAAACACTACTATGCAAGGTGCGGCCTACTTCTTGAAATACTATTATATTTACATGTTGCAATACATGAAATGTAAGTCCTCACTTATGAGGTAAATAGCCAGTTTTGTAGTATGTGCACATATTGAATTTTTAGTCCATATACATATATGTTTATCAAGTTTTATAAAGGGCTTTTTCCTATGGGCACATCCAATACCGGGCCTGTGTGTCTTCTTCTCATCAGGGCTAATGAAACATGATGTACCCATTATACCCATTATATTCATCTTGCCAGTTATATCACACACCAAAGACTTACGGCAGTGCCCACATCTAACACTGGCCTGTAGATACAGCACTACATTCATATGTTATTATTTAACTCCACCCATCCTTTACAGGAAAGAACGCAAGGCTGATAGATTTGTATTGGGTGGGAAAAGTCATTTCCATCTGTAGAGTTCTGTTTGAACTTTTTCTTTTAGTCTAGGCAGGATTTCTGAAAAGGTGCTTATTTAAGGTCCTGAAGGCAAATCATGTTAATTTTCGGCATACAACTGATTTAGGGGTATTCAAGGGTGCTGAATCCAAATCTGCCGTATGCCGGACGCAAAAATGTACCGAAATGCCTCAAAACGGGCAAAATCCAATATGGCCGCCGCCACCGTGTTAAAATCCTGCAATCACTTTTCTTTTGGACTAAATAAGGTATGAATTTGAAAATAGCACTTATTTTTATGTTTTCAGACATGGGGAAAGCCATTATGTCATCAGATTTAAGCTCAGATTGGAAGGAAATGCGTATGTCATTGGCTGGCAGCCATTTTAAAAGCAGAGAGCCTCATATTGTCAACGATTTTTAACATTTTTACTAATCTTTCAAGATCCACAGAAAAAAATGCTCTTTGTTTCTGTGAACACAAATACTACAGAAAACTGCACTGAACTGTCTACTTTCACCTGAAAAAAGAAGTTTGTGTCTACCTTTTTCCATTCTTTAGTTATGGGCAGTAGAACATGGGATGACACCACAAAAAAACACTTATTTTTGACCCCAAAATAATGCACTTCTCACTGCACATATTTTTGCTTTAAGGACATATTGTCTTTGATAGTGTTCATGTTTGATATACAACATGTTCAGGGGGTTTGAAGGGTGCTTAATGCCTTTAATTCCCATAGTACATCAAAATGAAGGAATCCAATATGACCGCCGTCACCAGTCTACAGTGTACATTTCTTTGATTACACAAGGTAAACTCTTAAGTACATCATGTAGCATCAGGTTTTCATACAAGGAGAATTAATTTCCATACTCAGATTTAAGATAGATATCAAAGGAAATTATTTCAGTGTAGACTGAATTCATGTTTGCAACAGGAGATTACCTTTTCCATAAATTGACCATTTGTATTTAAATCTCTCCCTATTTCAATTACACTTTTAATGCATTATACCATGAAAAATGTTTCCACCTCAAACCACCTCACAATGTTTCCACACCTCTTCACCCATAAAAATTAAATGCACACAAGAGTCTGAAAGTCCCTAAATCGAATATTTTCTAATATTATCCTTTGTACAATGGGAATTACTTCATGTTTGCCGATTTAATTGCTGTGCTCAAGAGGCAGACTGATGTGAATAATATATAGAATAGAATAGAATAGAATAGAATAGAATAGAATAGAATAGAATGTACAGATAAGGGAGTGGCATTGTGTGTGTGTGTGTGTGTGTGTGTGTGTGTGTGTGTGTGTGTGTGTGTGTGTGTGTGTGTGTGTGTGTGTGTGTGTGTGTGTGTGTGTGTGTGTGTGTGTGTGTGTGTGTGTGTGTGTGTGTGTGTGTGTGTGTGTGTGTGTGTGTGTGTGTGTGTGAATATATCACAAAGGACATACTCAGGCTGGTATTGCACATCAGTCATCCAAAGTTATTGCATAGATTGTCGTGCTTAATGTACATATTTCAGCTGAGATGGCCACTCTGTGACAATTATAACCATTCATTACAAGGCTGGCCTTTGTTCTGTAGTACGGCAAGAATTCAGCTCAACACATTGCACTGTATCAATTATTGCACAACAAGCGGAGGATGGAAGGAGATCAGGGGAACAAGAGATTGTAATGAACAGTCAGACAGTCCATGTGTGTGAAATGTGGTTTTAGTCTTTGGTCCTTAATTTGATGATACATCTGTAGTGCCAATGATACATCTGTAGAGACCCAAGAACTCAGAACCAGGATAATGTCCAAGACAATGTTTTAGCTCTGTAACAGTGGGAAGTTCAGAGAGGGCTAGGTCTATTCTCGCTATAGGTGTGAATCCTGAAGGCAGCAATGATCTCTTTGGTTTTCTTTTCATTCAGAGCTAGAGAAATTTGTCTCGGTCTCTTTACACCAGGCTGCCGCCTTCAGTCCCTTTTGCTGGCCATGCTGCAGTCATGGACGGATAGACTTTAGATGGGGGCTCAGCATGCAGCCATGTGGGGATCCAGCCCTGCTGAACAGGGGAGCAGGAGGAAAAGAGAGTCTGTCTGTTATCTTCTGTTGGTAGAATTGTGCAAGTGTAGACTTTAAATTGGCCTAGTTAAAATATACTGGAATGTACATCTGCAGTGTATCAATAACGGTGCTCAGCTGGAGAGAGAGAGCCAATGGCAGGCAGAAGGGCAAGTGGTAGTTGTAAGGTGCCTAGGCACAGAAATGGGCACTTCCCTGTCTTTCTCACAGCACATGAACATAATATTCAAAAATGGACTGCTAATTAACCCATTTTGTCCTAAGCCCTTTTTGGGAAAGGGTGCCCTCTTCCTATTAAATCCGCAATGTCTCAGCCTCCGAAGCACATACAAACATGAAATGAGTTACATTTAAAAGCCAATACCCTCCCCTTGCATTGTAATGTGTTCATTCAGCTCTAACATACCCACATAGTTAATAAAACAGCTAAAATATCAAGATCCTGAAAAAACCTATATGTGTTTCTAGGACACAATGGGTTAAGTTATACGAGGAGGAGGTATGAATATTGTGTTCATGTGCTGTGAGAAAGACAGGAGGGTGCCCATTTCTATTAGCCTTGCGTACCATCCTACGTATTTCCGCCAAGAGACTTGACTCCACACTACTTCTGATACCAGTTTATATATATACCAAATATATATGCACATACAGTCACCCTCCTCTACTCTAACCAAAATTGTGTACTTGGTATACTAAGTTAACCTATTCCTAATCACCCCTCCTGGAGTTGCTGAATTGCAGCAAATGCTTGACTCCATGTACTCCATGCCACTTCTTGCTATGCAGTGTTGGATGAGGCAAGCACAAGTTGTGATGTCTTTGTGTGCCTTGAGAATACATGGGTTCTAAATTTTGTTTATAACCTGACTGCGAACCTAGCCGCGCACAACTCAGCCTCTGATTGTTGGAAACCGCTGTCTGTCAAAAAAAAATAGCTCACGTGGTTGGCTGCCAGTGTCTTGCCCCTCTTCATAACATTGTGTTGATAAACAATGACAATGTATAAGTGGCAGATACAGGAGCAGTCGGACTAAAGCCCTGTTCAATACTTCCCATCCCACTTCGGTGACAGGCAGGAGGATAGGAAGGGGTATGTGGGCCTGACTCAATATAGAGATTTGATAATGTGGGGCATTTTATGTAACCATGTGACATTCGAATTAGATAGGACTGATCATTGCAAAACGTCATACTTTGCTTTTGTTGCATTTGCAGCAAAAGTGCCATGCAGTGCATGATATTGTGTGTCCTGCCAAATCACTGGAGAGGAGGAGGTTGATAGGCCTAATGGTTGGGAATGAGTTAACATATATCAAGTAAATTCCTCACAATAACATAAACTGTTTTGATCCACGTTTCACCTTTCCACCATTCAAAGATATAATGTAAGCACCGCAATAAAATCAGCAAACAATGAATTCCTAATGCACAAAATGTAGATGTGCATATTATATTTAGGCACATTCAGACTTATGTGTGTAAATTTGTCTCATAATGGAAGAGGTGGATTGAGGTGGACATATTGCATCATGTTTTAATAAGCATTAAAATAAAAGTGGAAGTAGAGAAAACATTTTCATTCAAAAGAACAGCTTATTGACATGAAAGTCAACTGTCACTTGTAAACATGAATTCAACCTATGAAATCATGTCCTTTGATTCTAATCTTAAATCTGAGTATGGAGATGAATTCTCCATGTATGACAACCTATAGCTACAATGTAATTAAGAGTCCACCTTGTCTGGTGATGGCGTCCATATTCGATTAATTCATTTTGAGGTAGGCCTATTAAAGAGGTTTTGAGCCTAATACACAGCATATTTGAATATTTGAATTAAGCACCCTTCAAAACCCCTGAAAATGCTGCATATCAAACATGAACACTATCAAAGACACTTTGTCCTTAAAGCAAAAATGTGGGTTGAGGCAAGTGCAGTATTTTGGGGTCAAAAAATATTGTTTTTTGTGGTGTCACCCTATGTTCCTGTTGCAATCATGAATTCAGACTACACTGAAATAATTTCCTTTGATATCTATCTTAAATCTGAGTATGGAAATTAATTCTCCCTGTATGAAAACCTAATGCTACATAATGTACTTAAGAGTTTACCTTGTGTAATCAAAGAAACGTACACTGTAGACTGGTGACGGCGGCCATATTGGATTCCTTCATTTTGATGTACTATGGGAATATACATTTATTTATACATCATATTGGCATTAAGCACCCTTCAAACCCCCTGAAAATGTTGTATATCAAACATGAACACTATCAAAGACAATATGTCCTTAAAGCAAAAATATGGGCAGTGAGAAGTGCAGTATTTTGGGGTCAAAAATCAAATCAAAAATAACTAAAGAATGGAAAAAGGTAGACACAAACTTCTTTTTTCAGGTGAAAGTAGACAGTTCAGTGTAGTTTTCTGTAGTATTTGTGTTCACAGAGACAAAGAGCATTTTTTTCTGTGAATCTTGAAAGATTAGTAAAAATGTTAAAAATCGCTGACAATATGAGTCTCTCTGCTTTTAAAATGGCTGCCAGCCAATGACATAAGCATTTTCTTCCAATCTGAGCTGAAATCTGATGACATAATGGCTTTCCCCATGTCTGAAAACTTAAAAATAAGTGCTATTTTGAAATTCATACCTTATTTAGTGATAAGTGATTGCAGGATTTTAACACGGTGGCGGCGGCCATATTGGATTTTGCCCGTTTGAGGCATTTCGGTACATTTTTGCGTCCGGCATACGGCAGATTTGGATTCAGCACCCTTGAATACCCCTAAATCAGTTGTATGCCGAAAATTAACATGATTTGCCTTCAGGTGTCAACTTTTTGGAAAAATGACCCTGACTATTTCCATACACAGTATTTTCAATACATTTTAGTTTAGTTACTATAGGTATTTTACGTCTGTAGTGTTCACTTTGAAGATTTTTATCATGCATGTGCCCACATCTTCATTTAGAAGTAGGCCTATAATTGCCTTTTATTGTCAATGTACTTGAGTAAAATGAGATTCATAGCTGGTCTACCTCCAATGAAGTCATGAATATCTGCCTTCCGTTTGGGATGGTGCAAGACATTTGAATTTCTCGAGTGCCATCTTATTTTGTTACTTTTATGTCTTTTGGACCAGCAAAGCATTCCTTCGTGGAATTTTGATTTATTTTCCCCCTCCTTTGCTCCTCCTCTGGAATCCTTACAGTAGGTCACAGTTGAATATGTGTCTGAAAGCTATTCTCCAAGGGCCAGTCTCTGTTCTTCATCTTCGCTGGTGGAAAAAAAATGGCGTTTTGTGCGTTTGACATTTTGTGACCTCTCTGGTTGACCTTGCCGAAATGCCAAAAGGAGGCTGACTCCCTCACAAGACCTCAGATTGTTCTCCTCAGCATTCATCTTCAAGTTACTTTTTTGGTGACAAAAGCTGGAATTGTTTAGAAAGAGGTCAGAGATGGAAGCTTTTCTATTCTCTTTCTCTTGCTTCTTTTTTTCCCCCTGCCTAATGACCGTTTGTCCGACTCCTACCAACAACCTTCTTGTGCCACATCCCCTCCTCCGAGATCTCTGAGAGAAGAGTAGGATGGTCACCGACCGTCAGTCAGGTGGTTTTGGAGAGAGAGACAAGAGTTTTATTTTCCGATCCCTCCACACAGGGACGGTGCTAGGCGTAGGCAGACTAGGCGGTCACCTAGGGCAGTGGTTCCCAACCTTTTTCTTCAGGGACCCATATTTTTTACCATTGTAAACTTTGGTGACCCAGTGCCCGCATGAGAGGATCACGTGATACGCTCTGTTTCCTGCAAAAACTCATTTTAGTTATCATTTTATTCCTAAATTCTTCTTTGTTCAAAAAACGAATAAATGTTTAATGTAGCACTTAAATCATGTTGCATGCATTTGTCATTTATTCAACATGGGCTACATATGGTATTAAAATGAAACCCCTTAAAATCAAGAGGGCTTCGCGACCCCCTGTGGATATCTGGTGACCCATATTTGGGTCGCGACCCATAGGTTGGGAACCACTGGCCTAGGGCGCCAAATGTCCTGGGGGGCACCAAGGCCCACAGTATTACAATATTAAGCTAAATAAAGCATTAAACGTAACATTTAATGGGCACTCAGTATATACGGTGTACACAGAACTAGATCAGCTGTGCTCGATCAGATGAATGACACTGTGTTTAGGGATGCCAATGTCAAATTCCACAAAAAGGAAAGATAGGTGCTCGCCTAGGGCACCACATTTCCTAGAACCGGCCCTGCCTACACAGATCCATCTGTCTGAGAGTTGTCACAGCCAGGCCACCTCCACAATATGTTGTTTGAGTGGATTGTGTTTTGTGCATTGTTCCTCCACAGACTGATGGTTCGACGCCATTATTCACTGAGGTAAATTGAGCTCAGATATGAAGATGAATAAAAGTTCTCTGTTTGATTTTTTCCCTTCATGGACAATTGAGGCTGGAAATTTAATCCACCATCTACATGAAAGTAGAGTTGCGGTTATTAGAATAACCTGATTTAGAGAACATGCAACAGTAAGCACAACTTGAGGAGGAAGTTTGTAAAACTACCTCAAAGCACCTCAATCATATAGTACACCAGTGTTTCCAGTGTTATTTAAAAATGTAATAAACAGAGAAGGACCAACACTATCAGTGTTACAGCTGACTCTTAAAGTGTTGAATTAACACATGAAAATGCCTTTTGCACCGTATACTGTCACGCTAACATATCCCGTTATTCATCAATTATTATGTAGTCTGTGGTGGAAATTATGTAGTATACACTAGACCAGTGGTTCTTAACATTTTTTTCTGAACTCACCCCCTTAGCTGTTCCCAAGACAAGCCGCGCATCCCCATCCCAAATGTCTACACGTGTGTACGCACAAAAAAAATGATTTAAGTGATTAATTTCAATGATTCTTACTTAAGACATTAATCAATACTTTAATGAATTCGCATGGGGACAAAAACATGTTTAAATTTTGTCTTAATTTGGCCTAATTATAATATTTGGAAGCAGAATTTTGGTCACAAACTCAACACAAACAAAAATCCGTGCACCCCCTGAAATTTCTGGCGCACCCCCAGGGGGTGCCCGCACCCCAGGTTAAGAACCACTGCACTAGACAATTTGTGCAATAGGGCCTATGACTTCTACTATACAGTAGTAGAACATGTGTAATAGCTCATAAATTGTCCATTGACAACAGCATGCTACATAATCACTAATCACAGCCAGTCATGGTGTTTCCTTTCTGAAACTAAATATTAATCTTAAAGTGATACTGTCCCATTGTTTGTAAATTAGCCTATTTTACACCTCCCCTTGTGTTAAATAATAGGGTTTTACCGTTGTCCTATACTTTCAACCGTTCTCTAGGTACGGTAGTGCAAATTTTACCTCCAAGCTAGCAGTTAACATTGAGTCCTATGAGACCAGTTAGCTGCCAGCTGGTCTCATAGGACTCAATGTTAACTGCTAGCGTGAAGGTAAAAGGTAAAACATAACTATTTAACTGAAGGGGAGGTTTAATATGAGCTTATTTCCAAAAATGGTACAGTTTCACTAGAGGTTTCAGGACATTAAACCGCAGACTGAACAAATACACTGTAAGAACCCCTTTGATCATAATAATGATTAATGACAGATAGACTTGCCATACACACGCTGTGCACAGTTTTACATTTCTGTTTTTTCTATGTTTTTATGTTTTTAAAAAAACGTTTTTTATGTTATGCTGTATGCTGGGTATTTGAGCACTGTAGGCCTATGTAATGCAGTAGGTGACGCCCAAGACAAATGTCCCCCTGAGGACAATAAACTACATTCTACTGTTTATTCTCTTAATTGCTACATTATGTATTGTTGTAGGGTTACCGTATACTCAATATACTGCCATGGCCCATGAAAGTTGAATCAACACAACAGCAGTTACTCTAACTCAGGGGTGTCAAACTCAAATTGACCGAGGGCCAAAATCTAAATCTGGAACGAATTCGCGGGACGAACTCAGCAATTATTTTTAAAAATGGAAAAAAAATGTGCATGCATGCACCTCATACGCATTGTTAAATTTCACACGCACTCTTTCCTATCATATATGTCAGTTCAAATGTGTTTGCACATCTTGTGACACAGCAAATTTCATGTTCAAGTGGTGTTACGCTAAACATTAATGGTCAACTGTAATACACATTTGAAATTATCTCGTGGGCCAAATAAAATGGCTCCGCGGTCCAAATTTGACCCCCGGGCCTGAGTTCTCTGATCTTAGGCAGCCATATATTGTGTTATACATCTTAAATAGTAGGTCCTATGTATTCTCATATAATTTATCAAGATTTATACTCAATATAAGATCCATGAAAGCTGGTTTCTGGTTTTAGGTAGACATGTATTGTGATATAAATCTTATTTTTTTATGTATTCTGATATAATTCATCAAGATTTATTGTCAATATATTACCCATGAAAGCTGAACAGCAACACTAGTTACTCTAACTGGACTCAGGTTTAAAGTGGGTACCAGAGGAGGAGTGTTCACCTCCATCACATAGACCAGTCAATGCCACAGTCAGCACCACGGTGGTGAGCAATAGAGAAGGTATTTAGATTGGTCATACTGTGGCACAGACCAAAACCGTAGACCGAAACCTCGGAAATCTCAAGTCCACAGTACATCCTGCCACCCACAGTCTCTCTTACTCACTTTCTCATTCACATAACCATTCCATCTCTCTCTCCATCTCCATCTCCATCTCTCTCTCTCTCCATCTCCATCTCTCTCTCCATCTCCATCTCTATCTCTCCCTCCATCTCCATCTCTATCTCTCCCTCCATCTCCATCTGCATCTCTCTCTCTCTGTGTGTGTGTCTCTCTCATGCACACACACACACGCACACACACGCACACACACACACACACACACACACACACACACACACACACACACACACACACACACACACACACACACACACACACACACACTTCCGAGTGTAGTCATGCTCTCTCTTTCTGTGATGACAAAGCTCTCCTTCCCTAGGTTCACTGGAAATAAACACTTAAGGTCCCTCTTCCATTTGCAAACATCTGCAGGAATGGAGTTGGAGTTAGACTTGGTCCCGTACCACTGATGCAGACACAGTATTTAGCCGATTATGATGACGATGATACAGTAGTTATTAAAATGAAATTAAATGAAAATGAAAGAGGGTAGAACTCAACATCAAAAAGTGCATTTGGATGCCTCTTGTTGCGAACTCTTGGCCTTCAGCATTTCATGTAAGTTTTCCTTTGTGTTCGTCAAAATTCATTAACCTTTTCAAAAGGTATAAAGCAAACAAAGATTCAAGATTCAAGATTATATTTTATTTGTCCCACAGTAAATGTGTCTTTAACAGACACAAAGCTGCTGCAACATACAGCACATAATACATAATACATCATAATCCATGTTTTGTTACATTTACTGTGAGACAAATAAAATATCTAAGCAGCTTTGTGACTGTTGTTCATACAGCACATAATACATAATACCACTGATTCTTGAGAAAGTGGCTAAAACAGGTTGGAATCTTGAAAGAAAAAAACGAAGTGAATTACAAAATAATATGGTATATCCTCGTAGACAAAGGTCTTGGCTTAGTTTACAAGATTAAAGTCTTGAAGATACTTGCAGCCGCAGCTAGGCTAGATGACCACACCTTACCATAGCATAGCATAACACAGCATAGCGTAGCAGAGCATAGCATAGCATACCAGACACGCACACCAGGCCTCTCGTAATTACCTCTGTGGTGACATGCATGAGCAGAGGTCAACCGTAAATCCATTGCTAATTTTAAGACACTTTCACGCAGCCGACCACAGAGGCGGACCATGTAGGGATGAGGGATGGGATGGAACGCGCCGCATGGAATGGGTGTGTGTGTGTGTGTGTGTGTGTGTGTGTGTGTGTGTGTGTGTGTGTGTGTGTGTGTGTGTGTGTGTGTGTGTGTGTGTGTACATGAACCCCTCCCCTGTCCACTCTCATAGGCTTCTCCAAACAAACTCGGGCTTAAGGGGAACTTGAGCTAACAGCCATAAAGACAGCAGCACATGAAGATAACAAGCCATGTAAAGCTGTGTGTGTGTGTGTGTGTGTGTGTGTGTGTGTGTGTGTGTGTGTGTGTGTGTGTGTGTGTGTGTGTGTGTGTGTGTGTGTGTGTGTGTGTGCGTGTGCGTGTGTGAGAGTGAGTATGCATGGAAAGCTGTGTGTGTGTGCGTATGTGTGTGTGTGTGAGAGAGTGAGTATGCATGTAAAGCTGCGTGTGTGTGTGCGTATGTGTGTGTGTGTGTGCGTGTGTGAGAATGAGTATGCATATAAAGCTTTGTGTGTGCGTATGTGTGTGTGTGTGTGTTTGTGTGTGTGTGTGCGCTCAGTCACACTTTACAATCCTGAACGACACTCCTGTGTGTGTGTGTGTGTGTGTGTGTGTGCGCGTGCGTGCGTGTGCATGCACGTGTTATTCTTAAATGTGTACACATACGTCTGGTCCTGACCATCCCATAATACTATCATTTTATTTCGTATTCATGGTACGTAGGATTGCGCGCGAGGCTAACACATGTGCATGGTGTTGGTGTATGTGTGTATTTTCATGTTCAGTTCGGTCTAGTTCCAAAAACTTAACTGGATCAATGGCCAATTTGGTTTGACAGTCCTTGTGTGTGTGTGTGTGTGTGTGTGTGTGTGTGTGTGTGTGTGTGTGTATTAGTTAGGGTATCAGCGTGCATGCATGTGTGGACAGTATGGACATGTGCCAGACGTCTGGGCCACGTGTGGTTGTACATACATGGATGCATTGACAAGTGTGGCACTGTGTGTGTGTGTGTGTGTGTGTGTGTGTGTGTGTGTGTGTGTGTGTGTGTGTGTGTGTGTGTGTGTGTGTGTGTGTGTGTGTGTGTGTGTGTGTGTGTGTGTGTGTGTGTGTGTGTGTGTGTGTGTGTGTGTGTGTGTGTGTGTGTGTGTGTGTGTGTTTGTGTGTGCGTGTTTGTTGGTTAGGGGATCAGTGTGCAGAGACAGCTGGGAATGTGCATGCCTACACACACACACACACACACACACACACACACACACACACTGCCTCTGCATTCTTCACTGTGTGAGGTGCACATTGCAGTTTTCATCTTCTTGAAGGGATCAAATAGATTTTAATTATTATTTTTTAAATATAATAATATTGTAATGTTGCTGTCTATTGTCAGCAACTATATATGTTGTGTCCAGTTTCATGTCACTAACGCAGTTCTCGTTCCAGTCAATTATCCTGCACGACGCACACCGCCTAATATGGACTTTCCTGCTGGAGAGGGTGTGGCCCAATCGGGATTCCCCAGGATAAAGACGCGGACGCGCAGCACCTGGAGGCGCGCACAACAGAGACTCTCCATCTTACCATTGTTCCCCTTCCCTTTTCCCCGCGCATTTAGAAATTGTAAACTTTAATAGGGAATAAACCTTCAACGAGTGAAAATAGACTCTTCTCTTGGAAATCCTTTCGTGCACTCTACAAACTGGTATATTGTATGTAAAAGTATATTACATGTAGGCCTACGTGTATTGTTACCCTGTCTTGTTAGTATGGCGTACTATGCTTTTCTACGGCCTGCTGTGAGCCAAGCAATCAGTCAGTGCACTGATAATTGGGAATATACTTACATTTTACACTTAGCTGATGCTTTCATTTATTCAAAGCGACTTACAGTTATTGTTTTTCAGGGTATTGGTTACAGGCCCTGGAGCAATGAGGGGTTGGGTGCCTTGCTCAAGGGCACTTCAGCCATGGATGGAGATGTAGGGAGAGGTCAGGAGGGGGGGTTCGAACCTGAAACCCCTTGATTGAAAGACCAACTCTCTAACCACTAGGCCACGGCTGCCCACAAATAGTGAGCAGCCGTGGGAATAGTGTTCAACAGCATAAAAATAATTAGAATTATTTTAGTCTATTGTAGCCCTTTAATGCACCTTCAGTGACACGCTGTAATAATCATTGAAAACCATATACTATGACATAACACAGGGCCTGTAGTAATGCAATATGACTTGGTCATTGCCATTTTGGTATCAGCAAATGTATAACGCTGTGTCTTAATCGGTTAAATTCTTTGTTGTTTTCTTAGGATCAGAGTTTGATGTCTGTTTTAGTTTTCCATACAGTAGACCTCCATCACTAGCTATGCGTTGGCACTCTGCCTGGCATCCCTGAAGAAGGCAACCCAACACCCATGAGGGCGTGTGTGTGTGTGTGTGTGTGTGTGTGTGTGTGTGTGTGTGTGTGTGTGTGTGTGTGTGTGTGTGTGTGTGTGTGTGTGTGTGTGTGTGTGTGTGTGTGTGTGTGTGTGTGTGTGTGTATGTACATGCGTGTGTGTGTGTGGTGAATGTGCATGCGTCCGAGTGTGTGTGCGTGTGTGTGTGTGTCTGTGTGTCTGTGTGTGTGTGTGTGTGTGTGTGTGTGTGTGTGTGTGTGTGTGTGTGTGTGTCTGTGTGTCTGTGTGTACATGCGGGTGTGTGTGTGGTGAATGTGCATGCGTCCGAGTGTGTGTGCGTGCGTGTGATGGCTATGCTCGATAGCGAATGGAAGGATGAGATGGGGGTTCAAAGTTGTTGAGTTTCTCTGTATGTGTGTTATGGAGGAGGACTCCACCACAATGTGTGTGTGTGTGAGAGAGAGAGGCACACACATGAATTTGGCCAGGTTGAAGTGAACGTCGCCGTTCATTCCTATGAGGCAGGCAAAGGCAAGCCAACTGGAGTGAAGCGAAAATATTCGGCCAAGTTTGATACTATACAAATTAGGAGCAATTTTTTTTTTCAATACGGTGTCCAATTAAATCAATAAAATAAATGTTTCATTCTATTTAATTCGCTGCGATGACCTGATGACCTGATGAGCTGTCAGAATGGAACACTGAATTTCGCCTAAAAAAAGTTGCTTGAAAAGAGAAAAAACTTTTCTTGACCAAGGCACTCACACAGAAAGTGTAGCTAAAAATGTCTTCATTATTATGACATGTCCATTGAGGACTTTAAAATTGCCCATGCGTAGCAGCAGTTGAGCCTTCTTCAGGGCTGAATTTCGCCTCTCTTCGCATTTCTGGTGTCGTCTGCATGTGTCCCTGGCGAGAGGTTGGGCCCTTCTCAAAACCTAGGACAGTGCACTTCCAAGTGTATCAGCCTAATTAGTCACACCCAGTGATTGGATACTCTTTATTAATCACACCCAGTGATTGGATATTCTGTAGAGTTCACCAACAAGTATCCAATCACTGGACGTGACTAATTAGGCTGATACACTTGGAAAGACACTGTCCTAGGTTTTGAGAAAGGCCCAGAGTGTGTGTTCCAAACAGAGTTTACTGATGAGACTGATAGTGTCCAGCCCCAAAATGCAGAAAACCCGCCAGGAAGCACTAAATCCCGCCCATTTTGAACTAAATTCTATTGTAAATGGTAAATGGACTGCATTTATATAGCGCCTTTCCACTCCTTCGAGCACTCAAAGCGCTTTACATTGTATGCCTCACATTCACCCATTCACACACCGGTGACCGTGGCTGCCACACAGGGTACCACCCTGCCACCAGGAGCAACTTGGGGTTAAGTGTCTTGCTCAAGGACACAACGACGGGGTCAGGCCGAGCGGGGCTCGAACCTGCAACCTTTGGGTTGCTGAACGGTTCCTTTACCACCTGAGCCACCACAGCCCCCCTTCTATGGCCATAAATGTAAAGACATGCCTGCCCAAATGTGCATTTTACCAGTAGACGGCTGTCCTAAGCAGTCCAATTGTACTGGAAATTGCACAATCTGGCAACACTGGTTCGAAATGGGGTGAATGCACCTAACCAGGCCATGCCCTCCTAGTCAGGCAAAGAGCAATATAAACATCGTTTCTGATCTCCAGAAGAATCGGGAACTCGACTGACTTTGTCCGAAAACCAGTCAACCAGTACCAAACGTAGGGAGGCGGGTCAACTATTCCCTTTGGGAAACATTAATTGTTATGCTCTTGTCTCAAAGAGATTTGAAAGCCGATGATAATCAGGATAGTGTGCACCCCTTCTACAGTCTGAGCTTAGTGGGATGTCAACATACTCTACTCTACATAGTTTATGGTCTGTACTATTTCTGTCTCCACTCCTCTCTGTCTCTCTGTCTCTGTCTCTCTCTCTCTCTCTCCCACTTTATCTCTCTCAGACCATCACTTAATCTCTCTTTGCCTGGCTCCATCATTCTCTTCTCCCTCCACTTCTTTCTTCCTCTCCCTTTCTCCTCCTCCTCCTCCTCTCTGTCTCTCATATTCTCTCACTCTCTTTTCAGCTGAGTGTGTGGCCTGGCCTTCGCCACTTAAGTGTGAAACCCTATCAGGCTATGGTGAGACTGCAGTTGATTTTTAAATGTTGTTTTTTCATGTGCCAATCCAGACCGCCCACACTGATCCCACATGGGCAGAGAGAGAGAGAGAGACAGACAGACAGACAGACAGACAGATAGACAGACAGAGAGAGAGAGAGAGAGAGAGAGAGAGAGAGAGAGAGAGAGAGACAGACAGACAGACAGACAGACAGACAGACAGACAGACAGAGAGAGAGACAGCCAGAGAGAGAGAGACAGGCAGAGAGAGAGAAAGAGAGGACCATTCATACCCTATTTGAGCAACAACAGGTGTAGTGTTTCATATCTTAAGCTTATCCATTCATTTTGTACATAATGTGAAAATGTGAGAGCTAGCGATTAAAGATGAACTGGATCACAACAACTGGAAAAAGGGCAGCCCATGTAAAAGATGGATGGGGGCATTACTAGTATGATGGATAGAATGTATGGACGTAATCGACACACATAGGGTATGTTTGGGCCTGAAGCCAATACCCCGCCCCTGATAACCCCAATGCTGCCAGGGCTCCAGTCACGGTAATGACGCGCTTCAGAAACTGAGCTCACAAATGCGAGCCTCACATCTCTGGCACTTTCACTGTGCACCACACCTCAACTCATGGAACAGTATGCCAACCTTTATCACACAAACTAGTTCTAAAGCCAGTTTTAAAAAACAAGTCAATATATTTTTAGGAAAGAGTTATTTTTAAGAGGGTAGATGTTTAAATGGATACAATTATATTTATTAGCAGGCTGTATTAAAATGTGTAATTTGAATATATTTTGCTTATAGCCTATTGTAATATGTTATTGTATTGTTTTTTTGCATGATTTCCAGATGTAATTTTTAATACTATGATGAACTGATTTTATTGAAGAAAAGGACCACGGGAAGAATAGATGTGGCATTGCCACAGCTAATGGGGATCCAACAAATAAACAAATAAACAAATAAAACTCAGTCCCATTCCGTAACCACATTACACCCTACCCTTCACGTTCTCCACAAACCTCATCTGCTTATAGGCCCATTTATACGCTACATGTGCAAAAGATACAGTATGTGTATGTGTACAGCAGGTTTGTACGAAATTCCGAATGGAAAGAATTTCCATTCAAAGTAATGCCATAATATGAACACTAGGTGGTGATGTTCTATGTACTTTCAAGATACAAGAGATACAAGATACAAGATATTTTATTGTCATGTGTATATATATGAAACATATATATACAATGAAAAGCTTCCCTGCTCTGGTAGTCCCAAAAAAGGTAAAAAAAAGAATGTTAAAAAGGCAAAAAAAAGTAGGAAAAAGTTTAAAGCTGCAAAAAATAAATAAAAAATTAGCAGGTTGGAGAAAGGGGAGATGTAATGAGTGAATTCCTTCCTATGTCTGTGTTTTTGAATTCAACAGTCTGATACACTGAGGGAAGAAGCTGTCCCTGAGTCGGCTGGTGTGAGCACGTAAGCACCTGTATCTCCGGGCAGATGGTAGAAGGGTGAAGTGTGTGTAGCTGGGGTGGTGCGGATCAGCTATAATTCGTTTGGCCCTCCTCAGACACCGCTGATTGTAGAGATCCTGGATGTTGGGTAGATCTGCTTTGATTGTCCGTTGAGCAGATTTGATGACTCGCTGGAGGTCTCTCCTGTCTTGGGCAGTGGTGTTACCATACCAGGCTGTGAAATTACCAGTTAGTATGCTTTCTATTGTACAGCGATAGAAGTTGGCCAGTATCCTACTCTCCATTCCATATCTGTGCAGCCGTCTCAGAAAAAACAGTCGCTGTCTAGCCGTCTTAGTGATGCAATTGATGTGATGAGACCAGCTGAGATCCTCCTTGATGTTGACTCCTAGGAATTTATAGCTCTTAACCCTCTCCACTGCAGTATCAGCGATGTAAATTGGCTGGTGTGGCTGGTGTTGTGTCCTCCGGAAATCCACGATCAACTCCTTTGTTTTGCTGACATTCAGGAGTAGATTGTTATCCACACACCAGGTTGACAATGCCGCCACCTCAGCCCTGTAGGATGACTCATCTCCATTTGTGATGCAGCCAATTACCGTAGTGTCGTCAGCAAACTTAATGATGGTATTGGAATTGTGAATGGCTCTGCAGTCATGTGTGAAAAGGGAATAGAGTAGGGGGCTGAGCACACATCCCTGGGGCGCGCCGGTGCTGAGGCAGAGTGTGGAGGAGGTGTACTTGCCCAGTCGCACTGCTTGAGGCCTATCGGTGAGAAAGTTTAGAATCCAGCTGCAGAGTGAAGGATTAAGATTTAGAGATTGCAGCTTTAACACTAGTTTGGATGGAATAATTGTGTTGAAGGCAGAGCTGTAGTCGATGAAGAGCAACCTCACATAGGTGTTACTGTGATCAAGATGGGTAAGAGCGGTGTTTAGTGCAAGGGCAATGGCGTCATCAGTTGATCTGTTTGACCTATAGGCGAACTGAAGTGGGTCAAGTGCAGCAGGAATAGATGATGTGATATGCATCTTGATAAGCCTCTCAAAGCACTTCATGGCAACAGGTGTAAGAGCTACTGGTCGGTAATCATTCAGACAACTCACTGTAGATTTTTTAGGGACTGGGATGATGGTAGTCCTCTTGAAGCATGCAGGGACAACAGACTGCTGTAGTGAGAGGTTAAAAATATCTGTAAAGCACACAACCTGGGATGTTGTCAGGTCCAGGAGCCTTGTGAACATTCACTTTCTTGAACGATGTATAAACGTCTGTCACAGATAGTTGGATGGGGCAGCAGTCACTCTCTAGCAGAACTTCAGGCTTTATGTTGGATTCAAACCGGGCATAGAAGGAGTTCAGCTCCTCAGCAAGATTGGCAGAGCCTTGGCCTGAACAGGTGTTTCTGTCTTTGTTGTCAGTAATTATCCTTAATCCCTTCCACATATTCCTGCTATCTGAGTCCCTGTAGTAATTTTCTATTTTTTCTCTGTACTGCCTCTTAGCCGACTTGATGATTTTTCTGAGCTCATATCGTGTACTTTTATATTCTGCAACATCACCAGACTGAAAGGCTGCTGACCGCGATCTTAATGCTGCGCAGACCTCCCCATTCACCCATGGTTTTTGGTTGGGGAAACTCCTAAAAGACACTTTTGGCACAACTTCATCTATACAGTTGGAGATGTAGTCAGTGACGCTCTCTGTGTAGTCGTTGATGTTATCAGAGGCAGAGCGGAACATCAATGGGTGGTGTAGCTTAAATTCAAAGAAATTCATGGTAATGGCATCACCTAGTGTTCGTATTATGGCATTACTTTGAATGGAAATTCTTTCCATTCGGAGTTTCATACAAGCCTGGTGTACAGTGTATCACACTGTTGACAAATCTGTTACATTGTTATTGTTTAATTATCAATGACTTTCAAATCTCTTTTCGAGACTTGGGCTACTTCTCAATGTCAAGTGTTCTAACCTCGCTTGGACGTGAAACGGCTGGTGATTGGATACTCTGCAGAGTTCACCAAAGAGTGTCCCATCACTGGGCGTTTCACGTCCTAGCAAGGCTAGAGCACTGGGCATTGAGACGATAATGTATTGTAAAAGACAGAGGTATGAGGATAATAGCGACTAGAACATATGGACATACTTCACAGAAATAGGGTATGTTTGGGACTTAAAGTGATACTGTCCCATTTTTCGAAATAAGCTTATTTGACACCTCCCCTTGAGTTAAATAATAGGGTTTTACCGTTTTCCTGTACTTTCCTTGTAGGTATGGCAGTGCAAATTTTACCTCCAAGCTAGCAGTTAACATTGAGTCCTATGAGACCAGTTAGCCGCCAGCTGGTCTCATAGGACTCAATGTTAACTGCGAGCATGAAGGTAAAATCTGCACTGCCATACCCAGAGAATGGTTGAGAGTAAAGGAGAACGGTAAAACCATATTATTTCACTCAAGGGGAGGTGTCAAATAAGCTTATTTCCAAAAATGGGACAGTATCACTTTTAGCCAGTCCCCCACCCACGACAACCCCAATGTTCCCAGGGCTCCACACAAGGGAATGACGCTCTTCAGAAACTGAGCTCACAACATCTCGGGTCATGTCCATCCAAATCCCAAGTCCCACACAGATAAATCAACATGAACCAACGCCTGAGTTTTCCTGGGCCCATGGAGAGATGGGGTCCCCATTACATTGGGTGCAAGGTCCTTTTTAGATTACTTTGTCACAGGCCTGGCCAAAGCTGTCAGCAACTCTGGGTATGATCATAGTCATACGGTATGACTATGATGGATAGGATGTTTGGACGTAATCGACACACGTAGGCAGGGTTGCCAGATGGGGCTGATGATTTCCTGCCTAAAACATGCTCAGGACCCGCCTGGAAGCACAAAATCCCACCTAATTCTATTGATTTGTATGGGCAAAATTGGGCGGATTATCCTGCAAAATGCCATTTTTACCTGCAGACGGCCATCCAAAGCAGCCCAATTGGGCGGGAAACATCCCAATCTGGCAACACTGCACGTAGGGCATGTTTGGGCATTAAGCCAGTCCCCCACCCACAACACACCATGCTCCCAGTCCTCTGCTTACAATAATGACGTTTTTCAGAAACTGAGCTCACAGCCCTACCCTACCCAAATTCTAGAACGTTTGTCATCGACTTTCAAATCTCTTCGAGAATTGGTCTGACCAACAGCATAACAATTAACATTTCCCACATGGCATAGTTGACAAGCCTCCCTTGGTTTGCTAATGGTTGTTTGCTTCCCGACAAAGTGGGAGAAGTTCTCGATTTTTTTGGGAGCTCAGATAGTACTTGCATTGCTCTTGACCTGAATAGTAGCAACGGTGAAGGTGTTGCGTCACTAGTAGGGCTTTCAGGCTGACCAGAACGGAGCCGGAGCCGGTGCCCGCACCAGTTACGTTCAGCACTAAAGTGCATTTCTGCGAACCGCCCGTGTTCATACCGGGCTCTGAACTTTTCCTGCACGTGACTGTGTTACCCGGATGAAACTGCTGACGACCACGCTGTCGTCGCGGTTCGCAGAGAAAAACCTAGTATTTTGTGGTTCGCATTGTGAACCAACTTTCCAGTTCGCGAACGCAAATATCTGTGGCGTGAACACGACGGCCGGTTCGCAATTAGGTGTGGGAACGGTCTCCAGCACGGTTCTCAGTCGGCCTGAACGCACTATAGGAGGGCATGGCCTGGCTACCCAAATCCCACATCGCTGACAGTCACTTACACACCAGAGTCCACCCCACCCGAATCTCATATTGCGTAGCACCGTCTTCGTGTTCCTGCCCCTTTGCTCTACCGCCCACCCCAACTGAACGCCTGTATACCATCACACTAGAGGTGTGTCGTTCACGAACGAGCCGGTTCTTTTGAACGGCTCCCTGAAGTGAACGATGGGAACCGGATCATAGCTGGGGGAGCCACTCGACCGTTATTTCGTTCATTTTTCATTAATTTTAAGCATGTGACCTCGACCAGAGTAATTTAATTTGGGAAAAAAACACAATTGTTTGCCTTAAAGAGTGGCAGGAGAATAGCAGGAGAATAATCAGTTGTTGTTTGGACAAAATAGCCTTGAGGTGGAGTCAAAAACTGAAAAAAATAATTAAAAAGAGCTAAAAGAGCCAGTTTTTTTAACGGCTCTTTGAAAGGAACGAGCCACTAAGATCAGGATCCCGTTAAAGAGCCATAAATTCAGGGCAGTCATGGGTGAGCGGTTAGGGCGTCAGACTTGCATCCCAGAGGTTGCTGGTTCGACTCCCGACCCGCCAGGTTGTTGGGGGGAGTAATCAACCAGTGCTCTCCCCATCCTCCTCCATTACTGAGGTACCCTGAGCATGGTACTGTCCCACCGCACTGCTCCCCATGGGGTGCCACTGAGGGCTGCCCCCTTGCACGGGTGAGGCATAAATGCAATTTCGTTGTGTGCAGTGTGTAGTGTTCACTTGTGTGCTGTGTCACAATGACAATGGGAGTTGGAGTATCCCAATGGACTTTCTTTAACTTTCACAATTCCATCTCTACATCACACCCATACCATAGTCTCCCAATCTCATACCGCGACCCAACTGAATCCCCCATTCCAACACCCCAGTGTACCCCATGTCACCTTTGCTCCCCGCAATACCTCAGCCCTGTGGTTCTTAACCTGGGGTGCGGGCACCCCCTGGTGGTGCGCCAGAGATTTCAGGGGGTGCGGGGAATTTTGTTTGTGTTAAGGTTGCGACCAAAATTCTGCTAGCAAACATTATAACTGTGTATAAATCAAAACCATATTAAAACATATTTTGGTCCCCATGTAAAGTATTGATTCAATATGTTCAAGTACGTCTCAATCAGAATCATTGTAATGAATCACTTAAATCACTTTTAGTGCGTATACGCATGTAGAAGTTTGGGTTGGGGGTGCGCGGCTTGTCTTGGGCACAGGTAAGGGGGTACGTTAAGAAAAAAAGGTTAAGAACCACTGCCTCAGCCAACCGTCCCTACACCTACTATCATACAGTAATACAAACAATATTATAGGTGAGTAAGTAAGTAAACTTATAAACGTATTAAGTCAAAATATCTCGGCCCATGGACAAAAACAAGCAAACTAGTCTAATTTCTAGCTGTAAATTCGAGTTAAAAATACTAATT
>NC_085873.1:46112424-46117424 GCF_034702125.1 Engraulis encrasicolus | reverse complement strand
GAGTGAGTGAGTCTGCATGTCCATGTGTGAATGCTAGACTAATTTCAGTACTGAAGTGGTCCTTCATTGACCAATGAACATGCCTTTTTAAACGTGTCATAATACTTGGCATGATATTCGTATATGCCTGTTTGCCCTGGTGGTTAGTGGGTATTACCTGTACCGTGCTAAACATTTCATTTCATTTATTTAAACTCGAAGAATCATTGAGGGCCCAGCCCTCATTTACAATGATGTCGAGTAAAACAAACAATTGCACATATAAAATCATATATAAACAACGAACATACACAATACACCATAAATCATATAAGAGATAAGAATTAAGACAAACTATGAATTAAAACTTATGAGTTAAAACAAGTGCAAGTATGTGATAAAAAACTTCCCAGTGTAACTTTAAAATGTTCTAATGGCACAAAGGCTTGAAGACCCATCCTTAGTTGTAAGTTATTCCAAACTGAAGGTCCACAGACACTAAAAGCTGTTTTACCCAGTTCTGTGCGGGCATAAGGGACCTCCAGTAAAAAATTGCTGCTGCGGGTTTGGTATGGGTTGGAGTGCCAAACTAAAAGAGATGAAATATAAAATGGGAGTTTGCCAGTGAGGGCCTTATAAATAAAAATAAAATAATGCATGTCCCTTCTGTGAGAAAGTGGAGCCCACCCAACTTTATCATATAACAGGCAATGATGTGTACTATATGGATCCCCAGTAATAAAACGAAGAGCTGAATGATAGACAGTGTCAAGTGCCTTCAGATTAGAGAGTGGTGCATGTCTGTAAATAATATCACCATAGTCAAGGGAAGACAGAAAAGTAGCTTCAATTAACTTTTTTTTCTGCAGAAAACAGGAAAGTGATATTTATTTCTGTGCAGGAAAGATAGCTTTTGTCTGAGCGTAGTGACAAGACAGTCAGTATGTTTCTTGAATGTGAACTTGTCATCTAGCCAGATTCCCAGGTACTTATAATGTGATACTCTCTCAATAACAGACCCATCTAAAGTAGATATATTTAAAATCATTTTTCATGCCATGCTTAGATCGAGTAAAGACCATACATTTAGTCTTGCTTACATTAAGTAGAAGCTTAAGACTAATGAAGGCATTTTGTAGGATATTAAAAGACTGCTGCAATTTCTCCAAGGCTAGCTGTACAGAATCCGCAACACAATACAAAATTGTATCATCTGCATATAGATGAATAGAGCAGTTGGAAAGGAGAGAAAGTATGCTATTTATGTACATGGTGAAGAGTACCGGACCTAATACTGAACCTTGTGGGACCCCCTTGGTTATTAGCAGGGGGTCAGATTGAGTATTACCCAATTTTTACAGTATGGTGTCTGTTTGAAAGGTAGCTCTGGAACCATTTACAGGCACTTGCATTAAAACCAATACCAGGCAGAATTTGTAGAAGCAGAGAATGGTCCACGGTGTCAAATGCTTTGGATAAGTCCACAAAGATGGCAGCACAATGTTTTTTCTTGTCAAGAGAAGTGATAATATCATCCATTACTTTAGTAGCAGCAGTAACTGTACTATGTTTAGGCCTAAAGCCTGATTGGAGAGGGCTCAAAATATTATTGGTATTTAGAAATTCTTTGAGCTGATCATTTACCAACTTCTCTAGTATTTTTGAGAGACACGGTAGCTTGGATATTGGTCGATAGTTGTTAGGGTCAGTCTTATCACCCCCCTTGTGCAACGGGGTAATGTGTGCAAATTTCCATAGTGTAGGGACAACTCCAGTGGAAATAGAAAAATTGAAAATGTGCAATAATGGCTCTGCTATTATATATGCCGCAGTGCGAAGAAAAAGGGGATCTAGCTGGTCTTCTCCAGTGGATTTGCGACTATCAATTGCTAATAAAGCAGATAGCACTGTATGCTTAGACACACAGGATGAAGCCTGAATTCCAGATCATCGTCTCTGACATTGTCTCTGATACGCATATCATGTCCAGCCCTAGGCATAAAGGAATGATTATTGCTATTGTCAAAACTTTGACTGGCTAAAGAAAAATGTTTATTAAGAGCACTGCAAATGTCTGATTTGTCTTGTAGTAGACAATCATCAAACTTAATTGAAGAAGGCATAGGTGTAACAGATTTATTGTTTTTGTAATTTACAGCCTTCCAGAATTTTGCAGGATCTGAGTACGAACTAGAGACAAGGTTAAAGTAATAGTCAGATTTAGCCTTTCTTACAGATAATGTACATCTGTTCCTGATTTTCCTGAAACTTGTCCAGTCGGAGGCATCCTTGCTCCTCCTTGCTAATGACCAAGCCTTATTTCTTGACTGAAAAAGAGAGGAGAGTTCAGGGGTGAACCATGGGTTTGTTCTACTTTTTACTCTTATCTTTTTAAAAGGTGCATGTTTGTCAACAATGCAAATAAATGAGTTTGAGAAAAAACTGTAGAGCCAAGCCAAGTCAGCATCAGGAATTTCAGTTGTTAGATGAATGTCACTTTCATAGAGATCATTTAAAAAAGCTTGCTCATTAAAATGTTTCATAGTTCTTTTAACCAAAATGTGAGGCAGTGCTTTGGTTAGAGTGCTGTGCCTAATACAGGCAATGGGACAGTGGTCGCTGACCCCTAAATCAAAAACACCACTTGCGCTAATTTTGTTCATCTTATTTGTAAAAAGTAGATCAATAAGAGATGATTTGCTAAGGTTCTTAGAGTTTGGTCTTGTTGGATCATTAATAAGTTGATCCAAAAATAGACTCGAGAAAACATCTCTAAGATGTTTGGAGGCATCAGTTAGCCAGTCAATATTAAAATCCCCAAGAACTAGAACTTCTGAGTCAGTGAATCTAGATATCAATTCTGCCAGCTGATCTATGGATTTAGAATCAGCTGACGGGGGTCTATAGATCCCAACTATTATGAAGGAGTTGTTATTGGTGCCATAATGAACCTTGAGTGCAATAAATTCAAAGGATTTAGGTTCACTTAAGGAATACAGAAATGTGACAGAAAAATGTGACTTCACGTAAATAGCCACACCCCCACCCCTCCCAACCCTGTCAATTCTAAATAAATTGTAGCCTGAAAGGTTGACTTCAGAGTCATCAATTTCACTCTTCAGCCAAGTTTCTGATAAAACCAAGATATCAGTGTTAGTTTGAGCAATTAAAATATTTAGGTGGTCCATTTTATCTCGTTGCAATATACTTCTGATATTGAGGTGGATTAACCCAATGCCTTTTCTGTCCTTAAAAACACATGGATTGTCCAAGCGAACAACGTCAGGGGTAGACTCCAATGGACATGTAGCATTCATGACTTCAGGGCTTAGTCCATTATTGAGAGGGATATCAGGAGAAGAAATAGGAAGGACAGTCTCTGGCAGGGAGATATCATTGCAGATGGGCAGGCCTTTGACATTTCCGAGGAGCCATCTGCTGGCCAGAGGAGGTATTTGAATGGGAGGGTGAGCAAGCAGCAGCAGAACGAAGTGATCTGACATTAAGAAGGGCCATCTGTAGGTGATGAGAGGGGCTACTTATTGCCTGTGTAGTTTGATCCCCAAGTGATACAGCAGGAGAGGGAGAGCTGCAATTATCAGCAGGACCCATAGTAGAGCTGGGTGTGTTTGTGAACTGGATTGGGTCATGCTGTGTTGAATGTCAAGGTGTGCTGAAAGCAATGAACTGAATAAAGTTGGTGGTTAGCTCTAGTAGGCCCAGTTTGTTTGGATGCACCCCATCAGATCTATATAAAAATGATTTGGTCCAGAATATATCAAAATTAGCAATAAAATCATGACCAGCTAGATTGCAGAATTGTTTCAGCCAGGTATGGAGACTATGCAATCTGCTGAAACGCTCTGAATTACTGGAGCTAAGTGTGATAGGGCCTGACATTATGCAGCGTTTCCCGAGGCTTTTCAACAGTGAGACATAACGTCTCCAGCTCATTCTGTAGCTTCACAGAGTTCCGGGCCATGACGTCATTTGTCCCCACGTGAGCAATGACAGTGTTTACGGAAGAATGTCTGTTCAATAGGGACGGAATGAGATGAGAGATGTCAACAACCCTTCCTCCCGGGATACAGTACGTGATAGCACTAGGAATAATCAGATCTCTGACAATCGAATCACCAACAATGAGAATTTCAGGAGGGCATTGAACATCGCGGTTAAAGTGTATAGAGGTGCGAGGAGGAAGTTGTAGACCATCTGGACGCTGAGGGACGCTGTCAGCCGTGGACAACGCCGTGGTGTTTGACACGGGCTACACAAGCTAACGACACCAGCATCATTAGCCAACAGAGGCATCGCAGTAGCCCGATGGCTTGACAAGCTATCCGCTGTTGGAGATGTAGAGGCCATGCAATCTGCTGCGGCCATCGTTGGAGAAGAGATTCTGAGCCGCTTATCAGAAACGCGCTCTGGACTCGAGCCGTCGCTGTCTGCAGACCTGTTGCGCTTGGAGGTAACTTTGCGAGCTACATGTTGACGCGGTGATGGATGGCCTGGCCTGAGCCGCTTATCAGAAACGCGCTCTGGACTCGAGCCGTCGCTGTCTGCGGACCTGTTGCGCTTGGAGGTAGCTTTGCGAGCTACATGTTGGCGCGGTGATGGATGGCCTGGCTGGATAGCAGGCGAGGGGCAAGATTCGCTGCCCTGTTCATCCGGACATCCAGATCCACTCCGACGTGGGGCAGGCGACGTAGGGAGATCAGCAAGAGGAGCAAAGGCGTTGTGGAGCACTAGATCCAAAACAGCCCCAGTCCGACACGCCGCGACAGGAGGAGGGCGGCGGCGAGACTTGCCAGCAGCTACCGTAGACCAGGCAGAGCTACCCGGGGCGGGGGTCATGGAGACATCCGTGGAAGGCCCAGGTAGTGGCGGATAATCAAGCGAGGTAAGCCGTGCACCAAGATCTGCTTGTTGTTGTAGAACGACTGAGATAAGTTTCTCAATCGAAGCCAAGTCCATTTTTATTTCAGTCCAGACAAGGCCTGTAGACATTGGGCTAGCGT
>NC_085873.1:46062424-46109924 GCF_034702125.1 Engraulis encrasicolus | reverse complement strand
AGAAGGCATGAAACCACATAAAACTCACACAAGTGGATTGCCACTCCACTGTGCAGTCGTAGTTTGTTTATTAGTCATCAACGAATGTTAATTATTATTATATGTTAATAAAGCGTTTCTAAATCTGTGAATAGGTAGTTATTCTAAAGTGTTACCACTACATTTTCACTGATATCAGTTGTCTTTTCAAGGTCAGCTCTATTCCCACAGCCCATTGGTCCCACGACCCATTGGTCCCACAGCCCAATGGTCCCAGAGCTTATTCCTGCCGCTCCATGTTCCCACATTTGTAAGAAATTATTCAAGTACAGGCCCCTATGTTCTACAGCTCAATCTTCCCACATTTCCAGGTAAACGAAGATAACGTGTTTTTGGAACATAGGGCCTTAATTTGAATACATTCTTAGAGATGTGGAAATATGGAGCAGCAGGAATATGCTGTGGGACCAATGGGCCTAAAAATTAACGTTAAATATCTTAGTGATGTGGGACCAATGGGCTGTGGGACCTATGGGTTGTGGGAACATAGACACGCTCCCGTATTTTCAGCTTCAGCCACAGGAGGCAAGCGTATTGTTGCACTCTAGATGTTTTGGGGGCAGCCGTGGCCAAGTGGTTAGAGAGTTGGTCTTTCAATCTGGGGGTTGCCGGTTCGAATCCCCCCCTGACCTCTCCCTACATCTCCATCCATGACTGAAGTGCCCTTGAGCAAGGCACCTAACCCCACATTGCTCCAGGGACTGTAACCAATACCCTGAAAAAGAATAGTTGTAAGTCGCTTTGAATTAATGAAAGCGTCGGCTAAGTGCAATATAATGTAATGTTTAGGGAAATGAACAGTACAGAGTGAGCACAGAGAGCAATGATGGCCAAAACCCGAAACGTCCAAAAATCATCCGTATTTTACGGAATCGCTATAGTAACATTTTGTCATGACTTGTGACATTGAGAAACAATTACTTAAAATGGGATAAAAAATGAACAACCCCCTCTGTTGTCCCACCTCTATTCGCTGGTTGGCCACTTAGCTGGTAACAAACAGTGGCCTGCGGGTTCAAATCCCTAACCTTAACCTCTCCCTACAACTCCACCCTGAAGTGTACATTGCTCAAGGGACTGTAACCCATACCCTGTAAAATGTAAGTTGCTTTGGAAATAAGCGTCAGCTAAGTGTAATGTAATGAAATAAAACACTCCCAGAATAGAAAGGTTTCTTTCTTGGCAGGCTGGTTTGTTTCAGGGTAGCCTCTTACTGCAGATGGGGTCGCCGGCGGGCCTATTCACTACTTGCTGAAAATACTTGACTACATCATAACAACATTGCTATGACTGTGCCGAGAGCCTTAAGTAACAGATTAAGACATAGCCATTATAATTTTGGTGACAGTAAGGTTATAACATGGGCTCTGCGCTAAGGGGTTAAAATACTGTTATATGTGCTGTGTTACGAACATAGGCCTACCTAGTCTAGGCCTAACTGAATGCTGTATTGTGCTATGTTGTGTAAAGAAGCGCTCCCCTGTGCTGTGTTCAAATTTGTCATGTACATGTTAGTTCCGCTATGCTGTGCTCGATTTTGTTGTGCTGTACTCTGCTGTGCTGTACTGTGCTGTAATGAGCTGTGCTGTAGTGTGCTGTGCTGTGCTGTGTGTTGCTACACAGTCTCACCCCAAGTAGTCAATTTTTGACTACTCAATTTTTTACACCCCAAGACTGCAATTTTTGACGTCTTGGGTATTCCTTCCACGTCACATTTTGACTATCTCCTCAAAGGCGCCCCCTTGTGGCAGCATAATGTCATTGAGGTTAGGTTTAGGAATAGGTTTAGGGTTAGGCCACATAGTCAAAATGTGACGTGGAAGGAATACCCAAGACGTCAAAAATTGCCGTCTGGTCCAAGGTAGACTACTTGGGGTGAGACTGCGTTGTGTGTTAAGCTGTACTGTGCATGCTGCACACTATGCAGCGATATGCTGTGCTGTGCTGTGTTGTGCTGTGTTTTAATGTACTGTGCTACTCTGCTTGAATAAATGCTGTGCTGTGCTATGCTGTGCTGCTGAGTGTATTTATAAGTGCCGCTCCTGTTTTGCTTTAAGTGCCTTGCATGCCTCAGCTGGTGCCCTGCACACAGGCTTCTAGTGTCACACGCACGCACGCACGCATACAGGTCTCCAGTGTCACACACACGCACGCACGCATACAGACAGGTCTCCAGTGTCACACACACACACACACACACACACACACACACACACACACACACACACACACACGCAGCAGAGGCATACAGGCATCCAGTGTCACGCACACACACACACATGCACACACGCACGCTCACACACACGCACGCTCACACACACGCATCGTACAAACGCACACTAGCAGTAGCTGCATACAGGCCTCCAGAGTCACACATGCATGCACGCACGCACGCACACACACACACACACACACATGCATGCACACACGCATACAGGCACGCACGTATGCACGCATGCACGCACGCACGCACGCACGCACGCACGCACACCAGCACAAAGGCCTGTCACACGCAGGCACGCACGCACGGACACCAGAAGGAAAAGCATACAGTCCTCCAGTGTCACTCACACGCAAGCACACACACACACACGCGCGCACGGACACCATCAGCAGAAGCATATAGGCATCCAGTGTCACACACACATGCGTGCGCTTGTACACACACACACCCACATACACACACACACACACACACTCACACACGTCTGCACACTGTGTGTGTGTGTGTGTGTGTGTGTGCACATCTGTGTGTGTGTGTGTGTGTCTGTCTGTCTGTCTGTCTTTCTGTCTGTCTGTGCCCTCTGAGCTTGTCGTCTACATTTTAGATGGGTATGACAATTGAATTCCCCACTTTTTCATTCACTGCATGCGTCTTGTTCAGTGCCCCCAATAAAACAATTGTCCCAAAAAGAATAAGCGTATAATGAATAATAGCCTACAGGGATTCTTACTTAAGTCACCTCAGTCCCTTTATTGGCATGATTACTTGTTTATTATTACATTCATGATATTTATCACTTTTCAAGCTATTTTATTCTTTTGAGTGCTAATGTATTTTTTATAATAACTTTTCTCTTTTCTCTTCTCTGTTTACGAATTGTAGTGCTTGAAAACCTGATGTCTATACTGTGATTTTAATGTTTAGTTGTTTAAATGTCTGTGGTGATACTGAAGACAAATTTCCACATTGTGGACAATAACGCACTCGTATGGCTAAAGCTGCGTAAGTATTTTTAGGGTGAGAACACCCACTGAGACGTCTGGCTCAAAAGCCAGAAGATCCTTCGGCCGCATTTTTGAGATGTCAAAGTCCGAGGGACGGAGAAAGGAGACAGACTGGAAGGAGACGCCATCAAGTCACTGATGAGAGAGAGAGAGAGAGAGAAATAGGAATAATAATAATAATAATACTTTCGTTTTATATAGCGCCTTTCAAAACACCCAAGGACGCTTCACAGAGTGTTGTGTTGGAAAGTGTGAGTGTGTGTGTGCGTCAGTGAGTGAGCATGTGTGTGAATGCATGTAAGTGAAAGTGCTTGAGGAACTAGCCATGGGCGTTTTTAGACAGGGGCCAGGGTGGGCCTGGGCCCCTGTAGGGTTGGTCCAGGCCCCCCCTAGGGCCCCTGCGCCAGCCAATAATACAAAAAAATGTCTAAAAGGTTTGCAACGTGCATTGACGGATGCCAAGTACAACACACACAGGAAGGGACTAGGAGGGTCAGTTGTCCCAGGCACAGGCACAGAGGGGGTACAGAATTGGGTCCTAGTGACATTACACATGTTGGATAGGTGGGCCTTCGTCAATACTTTGCCCCCAGGCTCGGATGAGGTAGGCCTACTGCCACTGCCCACTCCACCCGATTCGCGAGATGTTCCACCTGCTGCAAGCAGCGACCTGCAGACTTGTGAGCTAGAACTTCTTCATTTTTGGAGCTATCATCGCTGGACTTAAATGGAGTTGGATAACATGCTGAATTGAGGAAACAATTAATTTCCTTAAGTTTCTGTAGGTGAGGAATAAGCCGGTTTTAAACGGAATGGTGGCATGCATTCGGTTTGGGCACTTAGGCTATTGTATGTGGCTGAGTTAAAAGGCAATTCTATGTGGTGCTATTTTATTCATTATTAACAGTTCTCAGATTCATAACGGTAATTGCCATCCCAACTGTGTGCGCTGCAGCACTGCTATTAAAGTGGTAGTTCGCTATTTTAGACATTAAGCCCTGTTTGTGTGACTTCTGGGGTGAATTAGACATGTTCTCATCACAATTTTGACATTTGGTGCTGAACGGAGTATTTTGGTATTCAATACTGCAGCCCCCCCACCTGTACATTGACTCCAATGGTGCACTCAAGCAATCGATCACAAAATAGCATTAAACTTTCGTTTGAAAAGACATGGAACTCACCGTGTGGTCAGTGGTGAACAGCGATAAATTGACCCAAAAATCGCCACGAAATATGCCTTCAAACCGTTGTTTAGCAGTTGATGGAACTACTTTTTCCCAGACGTTGAATAATAGCAGCTAGACATCCAGCCAGTAGGTGGCGATAATGAGGTATTTTTGTGAGGACTAGAGAGAAGAAGAATATTGCTGTCTTTGAGGAAGCTAGTAGCTACTGCTTCACACACTCGTTTTTGCTGGCAAACACCATCTAATCTTTTCATTTCAACCTCTTTTTTGTTAGCAAGGACAATACAGACAAAAGGACAGAAGCAGAATTTATGTATTTTGTTATGTAATTTGGTAGAATGGGAGTTATTGATCACAGAGCGAATGGAGAACCTGGACGTAATTCTGTTGATGCCTGCCTGTGTGACTGGCGGGGATGTAGGCAAAGAACGTGGATCTATGTAAGGAGGGCTTTGATCAAGAGACCATGTGCCAAAAATCAACTGGAAAAGACGTCCGAGACCGGAGGCGAGGAATTGGATGGTCAGAAACCAGGTCAGTAACTACAAGCCCAAATCTCTGCATGGTATCAGTAATAGGTCCTAAATGTGTAGCCTTCAACAATACAACATAATTACGCAGCATCACATAAAGTTGTCTCAAAGGGCTTTCAAAATACACACAATGCGGACCATCACTGTTATTATGCCCAAACTTTAGTGCCATCCATCCTAATATTGTAGGCTAGTGATAATGCATTCGCTCTGTGTTGTACAATGATGAAAGACGTACGACTTGTAGACCTGTCATTTCATTTTCGTTGTGCAAGTATCAGCAGCAGTAAAACAGGAAACCAGCACAATGGCCATGACCAATTGAATGCTCTGCAGCCTACTCGAATAGAAGCTTGGGTGGTACGAAATGAAGCATTATTATTTTGTAGCTTTTATGAGGGAGCCATATGTTGAGTAAACAAAAGCATTTCTCCCCCTTCACTGAAATCACGTCATGAAATATCACGTGCTCAGCGTACTTATTAATTTGTACGCCTGATGAGGGAGCCAGTATCTGTGGAGTAAACAGATGCATGCCACCCCTCCCCATGACTGAGCAGAGAACTGATTGTCTGGCTGCACCTATGCACTCATATGTTTTGGGAATGTTGCTCCTCCTTCTCTGTGTGAGTTTGTTTTCTAAAGATGTAGGCATAAATGCACACCTAGTGCCTAAGAAGTGTTGTCAATTGATAATTGAATATTTATGATTTATTATACTATATTGCAGGCTGTTGGTGCTGCTGAGGCTGTTGGTTTTCCTGCTTCACTGGTGGAGGAAGTGCAGAGGTAATCACACAAGAAATACATGTCACTGCAATGCACAATTTCTGATAATGTTATGTTGATAATGTCAAGCAATACCTGTCGTATAAGTAACAATGCACTGTTTTATAGCAAATTGTGCAGCGGTGGACTTCACTACTTGGAGAACATGAATGGAAAGAACACGGGGATCATCTAAGCCTGGATGACTAACTGAAGAGGAATTGGATTCAACCCCAGTCCCAGCGTCTACAGGCAATCATGGAGGATAAATGACTTCTGAAAGTTCTGCAGCAGTTGACTCAGTTCAAACATACCGGTATGTGACATAAAGACATCTCTTAGGAGAAACTGCAACAGCATTATTGATGTGATTTTGGATATGCATTTCCAGAATAATGCAGTTGTCTATTCTGCTGTACAAAGGAAAAGTGTAGTAACCACACACTGTCAAAATTGGGTTTTGACTGAAAATAGTTTTCATTACATCTTATTTATCTTGTGACAAGGCCGTATGGTCCAAAGGTTTCCTCTTTGAGAAATATTGCTGTGTCAAATTTGAAGTAACTACAATATCCAACCTAACACAAGGCTGTGCCGGCTTTTTCCTCAGTTTCAATACTGGCATGTCTTTACAGGGGGCTCTGGAGGAAAAGAAGAGAGGAGAAACACGCATCTGATGACCAACCACATTTTACAGCTCCAGAACATTTCCTCTAAGCCAAACCTCCTCAAAAGGTCTCTGGAAAGAAGCATTGAAGTAGATTCCCTAAAGACTGAAAGACCACATCTAAATAACAGTCAATGGAGCACATGTCTCGGTGTCATGGCTGTGTAATTATCAGAAAAAAATGGTGTCGTACATATTATTATTTCATTTCAATAATGACAGGGAAATTGTTGTAAATAAAATATCATTTATTTCAACACATTGTGATGCATTTTTCTTCTATTATTGTGATGTATATTTTACAAAGAACAGTGGAAAACTTGTTTACAGATAGGATCATCTTTCGCCAGATGGAGAACACCAGATGGAGAACGATGGGTTGGTGGAAACTGGATCATGAATCTGTTCAGGACAATAAATTGAAATGTATTAACTTATTGAACATATGAATATAGCATGGAATACTTGGTAAGGTTTTCTTCATGAACAATATTTTAATTTACTGAAAAATGTTTTTCATTATATTCATGAAATGGATTACTGAGACATTGAAAGTAGGCCTATATCAGTTGCCCTATTAGCCTACAACTGATGAAGATTACTTACTGCGGTAACACTTTACGTGACATGTTCCTGCATATTACATTTGTAGCACAGCTGTATAAGTTTGCACGGAACATACACGATTGTTGCAAGATCCATTCATACCAAACCTTTCATGAACCTAGCGGATGGAGGACCGCAACTTGTCTTGTTCAGAACCCTCAATGATAATTCAGATTAGGCCTGCTGTAGCACATGCCACTACAAGTGCACTTTGTTGAACTGTGCCAAAAACAAAACTTGTGCCTAAACCTAACCTGTCAGTGAGGAGAGTGAGTGAACAATGCTGTCCACTATAAACATGTAAAGCCTTCTTTTGGCATGCCACTTCTGGATGCCACATGCCACTAAATAATCTCACCCCTACTGGATTTACAACCAGGGACAGAACATTTGAATGAAAAATATTTGCTTGACCATATTCTGTTCCTGGCACTGTAGTAAATTGGTTGCAATCAGGACATGTTCAGGAGGAAAATAGCCGAGTACTGCTTTGCAATTTTTTATTTTTATTTTGACAAGTTGCTGTCCTTTGTTTTCCATGTTTATGAGAGGTTTGATATTGAATCAAGTAGGCCTAGTCATGAATCCTTCATGCAAAGTGTATAGCTGCTATGAATGTGTTATGCAGTGAAACTTCTAGGAAAGTGCAACAGTTACGAGATACAGTATAGTGCAAAGCAAACACATACCTTCTTCGGTTGTAGAAATCTTCCCTTCTCTGGATCTTGTGTAGCCTAGAACGGTCTAGGGAAGGAGGGATAGTGCCTCTGAAAATAACGGGGAAATGCACAAGGCATTAGCAAAGTTTTGTTGGCTAATAAGTACAACCACACAGCTGCGCTAGTAGACTGGGCCTTCATGTTATGAAACTATGTCATGTTATGATTGCGTCCAGCGTCTTTAGAGACTATTATATTAGTGCCTTGAATGTGTGCACTTTCTAACATGAACCTCGGACGGTAGCCTCCAGAGCTGGTGTAGTTGATTTTGCAAGTGCTTTGAGACAATTTTATTAGTAGATGGTAGAACTATAGGTGTTGTTGGCTACACATTGAAATGATTACTAGTAGTTACTGACCTGCTTTCTGACAATCCAATCCCTCGCCTCTGGATCTCGGGCGTCTTTTCCCGTTGATTTTTGGCACTTAGAAGTTCTCTTGATCAAAGCACATAATCCACGTTTTTTGCTTACATCCCGACCAGTTACACAGGCAGGCATCAACAGAAATACGTTCAGGTTCTCCATTCGCTCTGTGATCAATAACTCCCATTCTACCGAATTACATAACAAAATACATAAATGCTGCTTCTGTCCTTTTGTCTGTATTGTCCTTGCTAACAAAAAAGAGGTTGAAATGAAAAGATTAGATGGTGTTTGCCAGCAAAAACGAGTGTGTGAAGCAGTAGCTACTAGCTTCCTCAAAGACAGCAATATTCTTCTTCTCTCTAGTCCTCACAAAAATACCTCATTATCGCCACCTACTGGCTGGATGTCTAGCTGCTATTATTCAACGTCTGGGGAAAAGTAGTTCCATCAACTGCTAAACAACGGTTTGAAGGCATATTTCGTGGCGATTTTTGGGTCAATTTATCGCTGTTCACCACTGACCACACGGTGAGTTCCATGTCTTTTCAAACGAAAGTT
Organism: Engraulis encrasicolus; assembly: GCF_034702125.1. Taxonomy (NCBI): domain Eukaryota; kingdom Metazoa; phylum Chordata; class Actinopteri; order Clupeiformes; family Engraulidae; genus Engraulis; species Engraulis encrasicolus. Next base: position 46,101,248 of record NC_085873.1, on the reverse strand, counting down.
TAATGCTATTTTGTGATCGATTGCTTGAGTGCACCATTGGAGTCAATGTACAGGTGGGGGGGCTGCAGTATTGAATACCAAAATACTCCGTTCAGCACCAAATGTCAAAATTGTGATGAGAACATGTCTAATTCACCCCAGAAGTCACACAAACAGGGCTTAATGTCTAAAATAGCGAACTACCCCTTTAAGGCTGCTTATGAGTTTTGTCATAGGCTAACGTAGCCTAGCTTACAAATGCAATGGATCGACAACATTGCTACATTGCTGTTTGAAATGATTTGGGAGCAAAATAGGAGCGAAATGCATCGCCATATGACATAAACCACCGGACAAAATACCTTCTACGTTGGATTTGGCCTTTAATTCAAAGGAAATATTCACACAATGTCAGTAAATCCGTTTGTTTTCCGTGTCTTCAGTCTGTTTCGTTTCTGTTCCCACTGTTCTGTCGCTACTAGTCAAGCGCAGGCAACAGGACGCCGGACCTAGGAACCAGTGTTGCCAGGTGTAGAACGTGAAATAAGCAACTAGTGTTGCCAGGTGTAAGAGAAATAAGCTGTTTTGGGCTGGCTTAGGAAAAAAAGCCCAAAATAGCTGCCAGAGAAATTAGCAGCTGCTTATAATCATTTAACCCTTCTTCCTTGAAAGATCTACTACTGGGACTGAATGCCCCGTGGTGGAGATCTAAGGCTATTTTATGCAATGCTGCATTTTCTCTTATTTGAGACTTTGTTGGATAGGGAAATATAAACTGTTAATTATAAAAAAATATTATTGAAATGAAAAAGTGATCAAATAGAAATGGAGATTAATTTAAATTCATGATTTTATCTCATTTTTAAATTTAATTTCAGTCTTTTCGTTAGAAAGGTTTGGGGGAAAATCGCCACTTATATATATATTTTTAAAAAAATTGCAGATCCAATTGTCATCAAGAAAACTGTGATACACTTTTTTTTTCAAAACCGCCCATCCCTAGTTTGTATGTTCTTGCCATTATATTTTTTCCATAATAATAATAATTGGTATAGCACATTTCAAACAAGGCATGCAGCTCATTGTGATTTAACAGTTAGATTAAATATGAAATTGGTAAATTGGTTAACCCATTGATGCCAAATACTGTGCCAAATACTATCATTGACCGTAGTGCCAGGAGCTGCATGATGTAGCTTTAGGCTCATGAAATTCAACATTTTTGTAAATGAAGAAAGTTTGTATGTTAGAGCTGAATGAATGGGTGATAATGCAAAATGAAGCAGCTTTTAATTCAATTAATTACATGCTTAGTATGTGCTTCAGATGCTGAAGCATGTGTTTTTGCAGGTTTTTTAGGCAATACTGGGTTTAGAAAAAGGCAGATATTTTGGCAAAAGTATGGTCGAAGAATATAAGGTACATGGGCCCCCCTCAAAACATGTGGGCCCCTGTCAGGCCCCTGTGGTAATTTTGGGCTAAAAACGCCACTGGAACTAGCAGCCATAAGCCTCCAGGAAGAGATGTGTCTTAAGGTGTTGCTTAAACATGGCCAGTGAAGGGGCATTCTGGATGTGGTCGGGCAGATTGTTCCAAAGAATGGGAGCAGCAACATGGAAGGCTCTGTCACTGGTGGCCTTGAGCCCTCTTGGAAGAGGACCGCAGGGATCTTGAGGGGTCATAGGGGTGAAGGAGGTCTGTGAGGTAGTGGGGTGCCAGACCATGGAGGGACTTGAAGGTTATAAGGAGGACTTTGAAGGTAATGCGTGACTTGATGAGGAGCCAGTGAAGACAGGCCGGTAATCCACAGAGAAAGACCAACAACCGTGAAAGATATAAAGAATGAGAGAGGGGGTGGGGGAGGGGGGGGGGGGGGGGTAGAAACAGAAAGACACACGTGGCACCCAAAGAGAGAGACCAAAAACAATCATGACTAACGTTTTACTGAGCATGTGTATGATGTGATAATTCTAATAGGTTACTATATTGTATAATGTGTTTATGATGTGAAGTCAGATTATAATGATTAGAATATGTTTTTTCTTTTTGAAAACTGACTTATGAAGAGCTATGTCTACAACCTCTGAAATTATGAAGTGTATATATTGTAAATAAGTATTTGGGAAAGGTGCCCTCTGGTACACACTGTGTATATAGGCCCTACCCTTCACTTTTAATGAGACACCCACTCCCCTACAGCCCCCCGATCCCCCTACCCCCACCCCTCACAGGTATTTAAACCACACCCTGTACACCTATTCGTTGTTGCACTTGAAAAAGGACAAAGGTCCGAAACGTCGTGCAAATAAATCACTGGGAGCATTAACAGTGTTGCGGACTTCTATCATTTATTTCAGTTACTTTATTTTGTCCAGCACCTTAACCACTGATGTGCGCGCATTCTCTACCTTCTAGAGACCAACAACAGCCCACAGCCCAACAACAGCCCACAGACATACTTATAGCAAGAAAAAAATAGGAAGACAGACAGGTAATCTACAGAGAGACCAACTACAGTAAAAGAGATACAGGATGAATGCAGACAGCGATAGACAGAGGGGAGCCTGTCGTGCACACACACACACGCACGCACGCACGCACGCACGCGCACGCGCACACACACACAATCTCGACTGCCCCCAGTGGAATTCTGGACTGCCAGTATCCCAGTCTCAGAATCCCACTCCAGTTGGTCACATGACCCAGTGACCGTTCCAAAGACACTTAGCAACCAGCGGTTAGAATCCCACACAGCTGGTCACATGACTTCATGGAACTGTACCAGGACATAGCACCCAGCCGATCTAGAATCCCACATAGTTTGCTGAGGTCGTGGACTGGGTCTGGACTGCATGGCAAAATGTTTGTATTACAGTAGGCCTACATAGTACTGGTGATGTGAACTTCATTGGGAAGGAGGTTTAGACAGTGTAAGTGATTAGTGTCAGCTAACGTCAATGACTAGCTGACGTGTATTAAAAAATACACACTGAATGGTGAGCACAGTTCTGAGCTGATGTGTTGATATTTCTGCCTCTCACATCAGATGTTTCTGTGACTGTTGCAGGTACAAGCCTGGCGGCCTGGATCAATGCACAATCACAATATGATCGAAGTAAAAACCAGTTCTCATGTCGCACTGCCATACTGTATAAGTCAAGGGCGAGAGAGAGAGAGAGAGAGAGAGAGAGAAATCCTTTCTTAAATTCAGCCATTGAGTCATTTACTGACTGTAATTTCCCCTCATGAGCTATGCTTTTTGAACTACCATTTGCCATTTCACAGTGGATACTAATGTACTAATCATTAAATCTATTGACCAACACATTAAACTACACCCACTCCCCTTCTGTCTCTCTCTTTAAGAGTGTGTGTAGTGTGTAGCTCTCTCTCTCTCTCTCTCTCTCTCTCTCTCTCTCTCTCTCTCTCTCTCTCACACACACACACACACACACACACACACGCTCTCTCTCACACACACACACACACACACACACACACACACACACACACACACACACACACACACACACACACACACACTTCAGTAATTTCCTGTACCAGATTGTCGTCCTCTGTTCCAGATGAATGTTTCATCAGCTGATGCCCAGAATTTTGAAGCACTGTCATGTTGCCATAGTGACCAAGCCAAACATTCTCTTGGTCTGCTCTTGTAAGTGTGTGACCCACAGACGAACAGATCAGTGGTGTGACCACTGGGAGCTCACAATGACACATAACGCTAGGAAGATTGTTCCTGTATATGTATTTGTGCGGTCACTATGCTGTTTGAATGAATGTTCAACAAACTAGACAACCTTTATAAGGTGTCGCTTAAATGGACAGTCTGCCAGAGCTATTTGTTCTGCTTTGCTGCCCTCTAGGGGCCAATGTGATTATTACATTATTATCAGTTGTAGTGGATGACATCCTGTTTATACCTTTGCAGCTCGTCTCTTATGCCTTGGTTGTATGCAGATATTTTTTACAAATTAATTCCGATCCCATTTTGATGGCCAGTGTGCTGTATGCTGTGGCCTGTTGGGGTGGTAGCATTAGGAAAATCATACAGGTTGGAGCAGGCTTCACTCAACAAGTTTTTCTTCTTTTGAGAGTGCTGACCAAAATAATTATTGCAAAAGTGAAAAATGAAGAAAGGTCGCACCATGCATAGGTTTTTTTTGGTAACACTTTATTTTAGGGATACATCTATTAGCACTAATACATACAATGTGCCTGTATAAGTAACTTGTAAGGCATGTACAAAGCAAAGTCAAACATTTGTTAGGCATGTATTCGCAAATGTCTTGTTCATGCACAATAAGGGATTTATTACCAATTTAACCTTAGTAAGGACGTAGTAGGCCTTAGCGTTTGCTTAGTACATGCCTTACAAGTTACTTATGCAGGCATTAACATTGTATGTATTAGTACTAATAGACGTATCCCTAAAATAAACTGTAACCGGTTTTTTTTGTTTGTTTTTTTTTTTTTACAAAAAACAACAATAAATGTGTAATAATAAAAAAAAGCCTATGCATGGTGCGACCTTTTCTCATTTTTCAGCATTAGGAAGATGAAAGCAGCTGGGTCTTCGGTGGGCACACCTATCTGCACTCTTCTTGCTGCAACTCTTCAACTCTATTTAATTGTGCACTAGGTAGGCTACACCCACTCAGTGAGGTGCCAATACAAATATCCCAACCACTGGCTGCCTCAGGATTGTCAGGCTACATTTATGTGTAGTTAAGCCAACCATTGTTTTATTTTAGGTGTTTCTACTTGACTCACCATTTTATAGTTAACCATCATATACAACCTGACTGCGCGAAACTATCTGCGCACAACTCAATCTCTGATTGTTGCAAACCGCGGTCGGTCAAAGAAATAGCGCATGTGGTTGGCTGCCAGTGTCTTGCCCCTCCTCATAACATCGTATTTACAAACATTCAGAACCCATGCATAGTGAATAAGCATTATGAGGATAGTAAAGGACTCCTGGTAGTTTTGGAACATGTAACCTGTCAAGTGTATAGGCCTAATTAGGATCACGTTAATGGAGGCCACCAGGGAGAAGTCTTCTATCATCAGTCTCACAGATGAGGGTGGTCGGAACCACAACCAAATGAAAAGGACAACCAAACAGAGGAGCAAATGTACCCTAATTTACCACAGGATGAACAACATAAATTTGTTGTTCATTTCATTTTCTAAAAAAAATGAAACATAATCATCTGCTGTCTGAGTTTTGGAGGACCATGCTAAATGACATCATTCAACTCGACATTTAGGCCTAACTATTGAGATTAAATGCATGTCATGTTTTATAGGCCTTCAATATATAGGAATGGGGTCTTAAAATGTAAATGGATGCAATGATTTCTTTAAAAAAAGTTGCACAAGGCCAATGAAACAGAAGTGTGTGTCAGTAAGGATAAACGCAAAGACCTCTAAGCCTAACTGGAGAGGAATTAAAGCCATGTTACACACGGCCGTAACTACCATTGAGGACACAAAGGTCATGTCCTCTGCATTTTTTTTTTCAGTAATGTCAAATGTATCTATGATGAAAATCGATATATGGTCAATGGTAAATTCAGTCTGTATACGCCACCCCCCTTTATCCTCAAGGCAGCGATTATTGAAAACAAACTTAAGAGTTTGACTGAAGTGTTTGAAGCATTCTGAATGTACAGTATGCAGTACAGTATGTAGTACAGCTTCCGTATTTGACCTCAGTATTTGAAAATGTCTGGTTACGGCCCTGATGTTACATGTTACACTAAAAAAACAAATAAGATAAAACAAACTCCATTTCAGCTAACATTTTATTTTCACTGAAAAATAGTGTAAATTTCACTCTTTGGTCAGTGTAAAGTTAATTCTACTCAATATTTTGTAGAGATCAACACTGGACTCTGAAAGAGCATTGAACACCGCTGATACCTGGAGCAGAGTGGGCTGGTAGCTTGCTGTAGAGTTGAAATTCCCGGGCGAATACACAGGCGGCGACAAGATTAAGCTGCTGGACTGTGCAGCAAGAGAAATATGAGCGATAGAAGTGACAGAGTACGTCAGTTTAAAGCAGAATGTAAACATTCCAACATGACTGTGGTGGTTGTTGCCAAACCGCAGCATAGCTAATTTGCATAATATTCGCTAAAGTCCAACTTCTCAAGTCGCTCAAATCGCCTATAGTTGCCTGAATGGCTTTTGTCTCTTCTCCCGCAAGTGACTCAATACAAATCGCTCAAATCGCGCTTGGTGTATTTCTGCCTTTACACTAGCCATCTGCAAAATTTTACACGGACTGTTACACTGTGTAATTTGAATCTCCACAGGGTTGTAAATACAGAAATAAAATTAATAGAATATCAACTCTCCGTTTATTGTCTAGGCCTATATATGAAATGTGCAAATATTATTAGATCCATTTTCTGCAAGTGGTATAGCATCTTCCTTAGAGCAAAGGGGACTACCTGTACCTGGTCTTGGACTCTAGCCCTGTAATGAGCCACACTTTTATCTATGATAGTGTTATTGTACAAACAAGTTACTGTATATAGGCTTGGCTAAACTTAAAATTTGCCTATAGATTTTACTACAACGCAGTAGCCAAAGTATGCACACTGCATTTGGATTTACTTTGTAGTTGACACAGGTCTTTCTCTTATTTTAAAGCAATAGTATTGTTTCGTACAGTAGGCCTACCTCAACAAATGTGACTCAGCAATACAAACAGGAGGAGTTTATTGATTTTATTTAAATGTAAGATACAGTATACTGTACATAGCAAAGTACAAGATACATAGTTGAACATTGGCTAATACGTATCTGTAATGTGTGATCCCTGTAAAATTATATTTAAAAAGACATTTCTGCCTTTATTTATGCTTTAGTCAGGGTCATTTTTCCAAAAAGTTGACACCTGAAGGCAAATCATGTTAATTTTCGGCATACAACTGATTTAGAGGTATTCAAGGGTGCTGAATCCAAATCTGCCGTATGCCGGACGCAAAAATGTACCGAAATGCCTCAAACGGGCAAAATCCAATATGGCTGCCACCACCGTGTTAAAATCCTGCAATCACTTTTCTTTTGGACTAAATAAGGTATGAATTTGAAAATAGCACTTATTTTTATGTTTTCAGACATGGGGAAAGCCATTATGTCATCAGATTTAAGCTCAGATTGGAAGAAAATGCTTATGTCATTGGCTGGCAGCCATTTTAAAAGCAGAGAGCCTCATATTGTCAGCGATTTTTAACATTTTTACTAATCTTTCAAGATTCACAGAAAAAATGCTCTTTGTCTCTGTGAACACAAATACTACAGAAAACTACACTGAACTGTCTACTTTCACCTGAAAAAAGAAGTTTGTGTCTACCTTTTTCCATTCTTTAGTTATGGGCAGTAGAACATGGGATGACACCACAAAAAAACACTGATTTTTGACCCCAAAATACTGCACTTCTCTCTGCCCATATATTTGCTTTAAGGACATATTGTCTTTGATAGTGTTCATGTTTGATGTGCAACATTTTCAGGGCGTTTGAAGGGTGCTTAATGCAAATATGATGTATAAATAAATGTATATTCCCATAGTACATCAAAATGAAGGAATCCAATATGGCCGCCGTCACCAGTCTACAGTGTATGTTTCTTTGATTACACAAGGTAAACTCTTAAGTACATTATGTAGCATTAGGTTTTCATACAGGGAGAATTAATTTCCATACTCAGATTTAAGATAGATATCAAAGGAAATTATTTCAGTGTAGTCTGAATTCATGATTGCAACAGGAACATACAGTGACACCAAAAAAAAACAATATTTTTTGACCCCAAAATACTGCACTTGTCTCAACCCACATTTGTGCTTTAAGGACAAAGTGTCTTTGATAGTGTTCATGTTTGATATGCAGCATTTTCAGGGGTTTTGAAGGGTGCTTAATTCAAATATTCAAATATGCTGTGTATTAGGCTCAAAACCTCTTTAATAGGCCTACCTCAAAATGAATTAATCGAATATGGATGCCATCACCAGACAAGGTGGACTCTTAATTACATTGTAGCTATAGGTTGTCATACATGGAGAATTCATCTCCATACTCAGATTAAAGATTATAATCAAAGGACATGATTTCATAGGTTGAATTCATGTTTACAAGTGACAGTTGACTTTCATGTCAATAAGCTGTTCTTTTGAATGAAAAAGTTTTCTCTACTTCCACTTTTATTTTAATGCTTATTATAACATGATGCAATATGTCCACCTCAATCCACCCATTATCCATCCATTATGAGACGAATTTACACACATAAGTCTGAATGTGCCTAAATATAATATGCACATCTACATTTTGTGCATTAGGAATTCATTGTTTGCCGATTTTATTGCGGTGTTTACATTATATCTTTGAATGGTGGAAAGGTGAAACGTGGATCAAAACAGTTTATGTTATTGTGAGGAATTTACTTGATATATGTTAACTCATTCCCAACCATTAGGCCTATCAACCTCCTCCTCTCCAGTGATTTGGCAGGACACACAATATCATGCACTGCATGGCACTTTGGCTGCAAATGCAACAAAAGCAAAGCAAAGTATGGCGTTTTGCAATGATCAGTCCTATCTAATTCAGATGTCACATGGTTACATAAAATGCCCCACATTATCAAATCTCTATATTGAGTCAGGCCCACATATCCCTTCCTATCCTCCTGCCAGTCACCGAAGTGGGTGGTATTGAACAGGGCTTTAGTCCCACTGCTCCTGTATCTGCCACTTATACATGGGTTCTCATTGTTTATTAACACAATGTTATGAAGAGGGGCAAGACACTGGCAGCCAACCATGTGAGCTAATTTTTTTTTTGACAGACAGCGGTTTCCAACAATCAGAGGCTGAGTTGTGCGCGGCTAGGTTCGCGGTTATAAACAAAATTTAGAACTCATGTATTCTCAAGGCACACAAAGACATCACAACTTGTGCTTGCCTCATCCAACACTGCATCTGCAAGAAGTGGCATGGAGTACATGGAGTCAAGCAGTTGCTGCAATTCAGCAACTCAAGGAGGGGTGATTAGGAATAGGTTAACTTAGTATACCAAGTAAACAATTTTGGTTAGAGTAGAGGAGGGTGACTGTATGTGCATATATATTTGGTATATATAGGCCTATAAACTGGTATCAGAAGTAGTGTGGAGTCAAGTCTCGGAAATACGTAGGATGGTGCGCAAGGTTAATAGAAATGGGCACCCTCCTGTCTTTCTCACAGCACATGAACACAATATTCAAAAAAGGACATTCCAAGTCAGCAAGGACATTCTGATTTTTGATACCTCCTCCTCGTATAACTTAACCCATTGTGTCCTGGAAACACATATAGGTTTTTCAGGATCTTGAGATTTTAGCTGTTTTATTAACTATGTGGGTATGTTAGAGCTGAATGAACACATTACAATGCAAGGGGAGGGTATTGGCTTTTAAATGTAACTCATTTCATGTTTGTATGTGCTTCAGAGGCTGAGACATTGCGGATTTAATGGGAAGAGGGCACCCTTTCCCAAAAAGGGCGTAGGACAAAATGGGTTAATTAGCAGTCAATTTTTGAGTATTGTGTTCATGTGCTGTGAGAAAGACAGGGAAGTGCCCATTTCTGTGCCTAGGCACCTTAAAACTACCACTTGCTCTTCTGCCTGCCATTGGCTCTCTCTCTCCAGTTGAGCACCGTTATTGATACACTGCAGATGTACATTCCAGTATATTTTAACAAGGCCGATTTAAAGTATATACTTGCACAATTCTACCAACAGAAGATAACGGACAGGCTCTCTTTTCCTCATGCTCCCCTGTTCAGCAGGGCTGGATCCCCACATGGCTGCATGCTGAGCCCCCATCTAGTCTATCCATCCATGACTGCAGTATGGCCAGCAAAAGGGAGTGAAGGTGGCAGCCTGGTGTACAGAGACCGAGACAAATTTCTCTAGCTCTGAATGAAAAGAAAACCAAAGAGATCATTGCTGCCTTCAGGAGGCACACCTATAGCGAGAATAGACCTAGCCCTCTCTGAACTTCCCACTGTCACAGAGCTAAAACATTGTCTTGGACATTATCCTGGTTCTGAGTTCTTGGGTCTCTACAGATGTATCATTGGCACTACAGATGTATCATCAAAGTAAGGACCAAAGACTAAAACCACATTTCACACACATGGACTGTCTGACTGTTCATTACAATCTCTTGTTCCCCTGATCTCCTTCCATCCTCCGGTTGTTGTGAAATAATTGATACAGTGCAATGTGTTGAGCTGAATTCTTGCCGTACTACAGAACAAAGGCCAGCCTTGTAATTAATGGTTATAATTGTCACAGAGTGGCCATCTCAGCTGAAATATGTACATTAAGCAAGACAATCTAAGCAATAACTTTGGATGACTGATGTGCAATACCAGCCTGAGTATGTCCTTTGTGTGTATATATTCACACACACACACACACACACACACACACACACACACACACACACACACACACACACACACACACACACACACACACACACACACACACACACACACAATATTAGAAAATATTCGATTTCAGACTCTGGTGGTCATTTATTTTTTATGGGTGAAGAGGTGTGGAAACATTGTGTGGTGGTTTGAGGTGGGAACATTTTTCATGGTATAATGCATTAAAAGTGTAATTGAAATAGGGAGAGATTTAAATACAAATGCAAATACAATTTATGGAAAAGATAACCTCCTGTTGCAAACATGAATTCAGTCTACACTGAAATAATTTCCTTTGATATCTATCTTAAATCTAAGTATGGAAATTAATTCTCCTTGTATGAAAACCTGATGCTACATAATGTAGGCCTACTTAAGAGTTTACCTTGTGTAATCAAAGAAATGTACACCGTAGACTGGTGACGGCGGCCATATTGGATTCCTTCATTTTGATGTACTATGGGAACTAAAGGCATTAAGCACCCTTCAACCCCCCTGAAAATGTTGTATATCAAACATGAACACTATCAAAGACAATATGTCCTTAAAGCAAAAATATGGGCAGTGAGAAGTGCAGTATTTTGTGGTGTCATCCCATGTTCTACTGCCCATAACTAAAAAATGGAAAAAGGTAGACACAAACTTCTTTTTTCAGGTGAAAGTAGACAGTTCAGTGCAGTTTTCTGTAGTATTTGTGTTCACAGAAACAAAGAGCCTTTTTTTCTGTGGATCTTGAAAGATTAGTAAGAATGTTAAAAATCGTTGACAATATGAGGCTCTCTGCTTTTAAAATGGCTGCCAGCCAATGACAAAAGCATTTTCCTCCAATCTGAGCTTAAATCTGATGACATAATGGCTTTCCCCATGTCTGAAAACATAAAAATAAGTGCTATTTTCAAATTCATACCTTATTTAGTCCAAAAGAAAAGTGATTGCAGGATTTTAACAGGGTGGCGGCGGCCATATTGGATTTTGCCCGTTTTGAGGCATTTCGGTACATTTTTGCGTCCGGCATACGGCAGATTTGGATTCAGCACCCTTGAATACCCCTAAATCAGTTGTATGCCGAAAATTAACATGATTTGCCTTCAGGACCTTAAATAAGCACCTTTTCAGAAAATCCTGCCTAGACTACTTGGGCATTGATTCAACAGATTACTTTTTATGAAACAGAAAGTTACAAGAAAAATGTAAAAAAAAAAAATAAAAATAAAAAATGTAAGCACAATGTAAACTAGCCAGGCCGCGCCCTCCTAGTGACGCAACACAACGATGATAATCAGGCTACAATGTAACACCCACCAACAATGTTATTTTTTTACAAACTGTTCAATTAATATAGTCCTTGAAATAAATCTTGATGTCAATATATTTTTCCACACTGACAGATGTTGATTTATCTCAGGATTAGGAAAAAAGAATTTTACAGAATTCTTGCACAGAATATTTTAATGTAATAGAATATCATTGTAGTCATTAGAGATGGACAAAAGCACAAACCAAATAACTAGCAGTTAAACAATACTTCATGCTTCATCACTGTGATGCTCTGCTTTTTTGTAATCTATAAAACTCAGTAAAAAGAAAAGCAAAATGTACTTGACACATTTTAAATGCTTGGACATGCATCTATTAAACTCTCTTATATACACGAGGTTAAATTATAAAAGAAAATGTCACATTAAGACAAGTCGAATTGGCCATTTTTAAAAAATAAGTCATGCAGAATAAAGAAAAATAATATTTAAAAATTCTGTGGACCAATCCCACAAGCTGTTCTGGTGCTCTTGAAAATGGATACTCAAAATGATTTTCATACTTGTACGGTCTCTTCTGTTCAAACACTGATAGAGTTTCCTTTCTATGTATTTGTTTTGATGAGTGTATGAGTTTATGAGTGTATGACTTATCTCTACAAGGGAAAAAAGAACCTATGTTGGGTCAAATATGTCTTCTGAAGTCCTAAACAGAGCACAGTCAAAACTACAATAAAATGTTTATCATCTTTGAGGGAATGCTATGACGATGCAGGATCATCCAGACAAGAACTGACAGATTTGCAACAAACTATTTCTATTTACTGTATGCACCAGCATGCAAAATTTGAGCTTCTACATGGTTTAGTTCTTCAGCTTGTGAACTTTGACAAAAAAAAAAAGAATGTGAACAAAAATGGGCACCTCCCTGTCCCAGAAGAATATGGCTTGTAACATGGAAAGTATACATATTACATTCAAATAAATTTACAGTGTTTCTCTTAAGTACCATGGGTACATTAACATTTGGGCATTTGTCAGATTTTTTTGAGACCTAAGTGCACGGGCTCCTGTTGAATTGACGTGGAATGACCCAGATCTGGTTACAAAAATTGCTTACCTACAGTCATGGGTGCCGCTAGGGGGGGAAAGGTGTTACAGATTCTAAGGGCCCAAGCACTGACAAGGGCCCTTAAGGGGGCCCAAAAGCACTAACAGGGGCCCTTAAGGGGGCCCAACATTTCTGAAGATAAGACTCAAGGCAGCACCCATCACTGTGTCTTGCATTCCCAATCTCCACCCCAATGTCTTGTGTCTTTCTGTCAGGGCTGTCATTTCATCTTCATGCTGTTTTTCCATGTCCTTCTTTTCTTGTCTGTGTTTTTCTTCATTCAACCTTTCTTAGCACAGTGTAATCTTCCCCACTTTTAACTTTTGTGTTCTGTAGTTCTTCTGCATGTCTTAGATCCATTTCTTTTATTTCATCCATGTGACTATTGATCAGAGCATCAAGCTCTTTGTCGTATTTCAGTTTGAAATCATTAAATTCTTCAGCCTGTTTTCTGGCCTCTTCCTCAAACGTCCTCTTCATTTCCTCAATTTTTTTCTCATAGTTTTCCTCCAAGTCTTTTTTCATCTTCTCTGCTTCTTCTTTTTGTTTTTGATCCCCCTCTCTTCTTTTCTTTTCAAATTCTGCAAACTCTTGTTCATATTCCTCTTGAAGCTTTTTGAACTTTTCCCTTTCCTTCTTCCGTGCCTCTTCGTCATCCTGATTTCTCTTCTCCCACCATTCTTTCTGCGTCTTCTCCCAGGCTTCTTTCTGCTTCCTTAACTCCTCTCGGCTCTGCTCAAGCTCTCTGTCAACTGTTTGTTTTTCTTGCTTTTCAGTTGCTATTTTCTTCTCTAATTTTTCCAACCTATTCTGATATTCTTCACGCTGAAGATTTTCCTGTTCTCGTCTTTTCCTGCCATCTTCTTCTCTCTGTTCTTTTTCTTTTTCTCTGTCCTCACGCTCCTTTTCAATTTTTCTCTTCATTTCCTCAAGTTGTGTTTCCTTGAGTTTTCTCTCCCGTTCAACTTCGTCTGTCTTTTCATCAAGTTTTCTTTCCATATCTTCCATTTCTTCCTTATGCTTTCTCTGTAGTTCCTCTGCCAGTCTCTTCATCTCTTCTTCCTTCTCTTGTAAGATCTTCTCCATCTCCTTTTTAATGGATGCCTCAGCCTCTTGGAACATGGCAGTGGTATAGCAGCTGCCTCCATTGCTCTTCACCATTGTGTCAACCATGGCAATGAAGTCACTCACTTGTTTGTGGTTTTCTTCACGGTTATTAAACACATGACATCGCCCTCCACATTTTTCAATAAGCTTCTTGCAATATGGCTCACATTCGGCAAGGAATTCTTCAAAGCTTTGGTTATCATGCTTAAGTGCATCCCCTCCTGTGAAGAGAATAAAGGCAAAATTGCCTGAATTCTTCCCAAAGGTTTCCTTAATTAGTTCGAACGTTTCCATCTCTTCTGTGGTGAATCTACCAATTGAAAGAACCAACAGGAAGACATGTGGCCCTGGAGACAAAAGGCTGATGCATTTGGCCAACTCCTCATTTACCTCCTCATTTGGGAACCTGGTGTCAAACAATCCAGGAGTGTCGACCACTATAATGGAACGTCCATCCACTTCACCCTTTTCCTTCTGACAGCATTTGGTGACTGATGTCTGACTTGATTTGGCTGCAAACTTATTCTTTCCTAGAATGGTGTTTCCAGACGAGCTCTTCCCATTTCCTGTCTTCCCGATCAGCACAATCCTCAAACACTCCTGGCGTTCATTTAACATTATCACCTGTAGAAAAACAAAAGACACAACTTGTTTACTATAGCTATCATCTGCCAATGCCTATCAAACATAACCTCAATCGGTCTTTTATTTTCTTTGTTAATCGACATGAATACTTACATGTGGTCACATTTGTTCTATTGAACTCTTCAATTTTAATTTCCTGCAAGGCAAGTAGTCCCCTTTGCTGCATGATCTTTCCTATTTGAGCTTGTGCAAATGTGGTAGTTGTATAGGAGCTTGACTTGTACTTGGTTCTCATTTCATCTACTTTATCCAACAAAGCATGAATTTGAAGCTGGTCATTCATGTTGAGGACAAATCTTTCTGAATAGTGCTGGCAGAGTTCCTTGATAGCATTGGTTCCATCGACAAAGTTAACAACAGCTTGACTTGTAGTATCTAACTTTGTGGTGAACAAAGGCATGGTGGTGTGGCTACCTTCAGAACCGACTATTTCCTGCATAGTCTGTGACTCCATCTTGTCATCATCAGTGATGGGACCCAGGGGTAGGACTAACAAGAAAGCATGGACTCCCTCAGGTTCACAGAGGGAGATGCACTGAAATGACTCATGCATTGCTGTTTTCAAAGATTTGCCGTTCAATGCAGGCAGGAGAACCAGGGAAACCCAGTGTCCACACACCTCTCCCTGATGTTTAACACACTCTGATGAGTTGGAGGCTGAAAGAAGGTCTGGTTGGCCTAAAATGGCTTTGGCTGCTGCAGCCTTCTCTTCTTCACTCTTCCCACAAAGAACCAGGTTCAGAGATGGTTTTCGCTGTTCAGACTTTGGTACTGTATGCTCTTCACTGAAAGTGAGGAAGGTTTCATGGTTTTCACACACCATCTTCTCAATCATCTTCATAAACTGGCGTGCGATCATTCTGCAACATATTGTACGCTCTTCCCTCACACTCTTTGATAAGGTCAATCACGGATGCTGTTTCATTTCCCTTGTTTGTTTTAGTCACCATTGGAGTATTTCAACCTTTTTTGACCAAACAATGATAGTGTGGTCAACAAGCGTTGTTTGTTCCCGGTGCGGAACTTAGCAGGCTTGACTAACAACAGAAGAGCATTTGGTCCAGGGGAGCACAAAGTTGAGCATTTCTTCATTTCATCTCTCACAGCCTCCTCAGGCAAATGGAAGATATTGGGTGGATTAACAACCGTCACACGTTTCCCGCTCCACTCTACACTGGTGGCTACACATTGTTTAATGGATGATGTCACATCTTCAGCTCCAGTGATGAGGTTGCTGAGCTTCATTCTTGTGTCTTTCGTTCCTCCCAGCAGCACTATTCCTGAGTGAAGGCACTGCAAATACACAACAAATTCAGGTTTTAGAATGGACTACAGAGTTGATCCAATCTGCCTTGCCATGCTAAAACTAATACTATATTATAAATGATAATAGTCATTTAAAGACATTTGTAACAATGGATAAACTACAAACTTCCAGCATGCACGGAAAAACAGAAAATTGGGCTGTGGCTAGAAAGACACATCTCAGTAGCTTGTAAGCTAATACATGCAATATCCCACAGTAGTGAAACAGACACCAAAGATATCAGTATTTTTCAATACATGATTTGCAACTTATTTCGTCAGAGTAAGAAATAGCTGATTTCTCAATTAAGAACAAGCCCTCTAGAGCCAGGGTTTCACTCACAAAGTCAGGTGTGATGATTGGTCATGACCCAAGGAACAATCGATTAGTTTTTGGGAGTGATTGGGTCAAAGGTCAAAGGTCAAGGTCAGAATGTTTGTTTGTACTTCGTATAACTCAGACAGAACTGAGCCCGATTTTTATGAAATTTAGTGGGATGATTGGTCATGACCCAAGGAACAATGGATTAGTTTTTGGGAGTGATTGGGTCAAAGGCTGTAACGCCGCATTATGTAATAACGGTGCAATATGTAATGATGTNACAAATTATTACATAATGCGGTGACAATCGCCGCATTGTGTAATAATTTACCGCATTTCGTAATAAATTTCTTGAACGCATTTCGTAATAACTTTTTTCTCATCTTGTAATAAATTATTACAAAATGCGGAAATTTATTACGGAATGCGGCGCGCCAACTTTTTTTTGATGGAAATGTAATAACATGGTGCATTATGTAATAAACTATATGGATATGTATTTTTTCTGCACTTGGATTCACTAAGGCACAACAACCACACATAGTCTCAGTGACATGGTAGTCACTGCCCTCTCTCTCTCTCTCATTCTTCTCAGTTCTCAAACTGCTCGAGAGTCGCGAATGATGCGGTTTAAAACCGTTAAGAAATCATTTCACAACGTGTTGCGTGCAACGAGGCCCAGCGAATGTCTCGCACTTTCTGCTACATTACACCAATTTTACAGCGACATTAAATATGTGGCGCGAGAGAGAGAGAGAGGAGAGGAGAGGAGAGAGAGAGAGAGAGAGAGAGAGAGAGAGTGTGTGTGTGTGTGTGTGTGTGTGTGTGTGGTGTGTGGTGTGGTGTTGTGCGCAACGGAGACAAACCTGGCACCATATTGATCTTAAGCCCCATCTTGGCTCTTTGGAAACATTCTTACCATTACAAAGGCTATTTTAATATTTTCCCCCAAACAACATGAATCAAAACCCACAGGAAAAGACCAACCATTATAATAGTGACTCGTGGGGAGCTGTCCATGCTGGTGGTGCGCTTAATTTTTCCCGATATTTGCCCGTGGAGTAGTGAGTCTTTCATGTCTGCCTACATGACCTTGCGCGCCAGGGTCTGACCATGGTGCTTTTTGCTTTTTAGCACCCGAGAAAAATGCCACTCTTGTTAAAAATTACATAGGTATGCTTACGTCCTATTCAATTCAATTTCAGTCCACTTGTTCAGTATGGCCTATTTAGGCTGCAAATCAAATTCAATAGCCCCATGCTCATCCACATGCACAGCGAAAAACAATAACCCAAGCGGCGGGACTAATTAGATTATATTCCTTCCAAAAATGTCCGAACGTCACAAAAATCAGTTAATTTGCATTGGGTCCGTAATTATACCAAACAAAAGGGTATAAATAGAAGAAATCAAGTCTTCAGTTTCGATAATCCACGTTACAAATCCTCAACAACAGCAAGCCATTCCTTCTCTGCTATGAGGCAGGCAACGGAACAAGTGCAGACAGTAGGCTATATGACCACGTTGATGCTGCACGGCTTGAAAGGATTCTGTCTAAATTAAATATCTTGGATAGCCTATATAGACCTAGGCCTAACTAGATTTGTTGCAATACAGATTCATTTTCTATAGGCCTAGCCAGAAGTGTTCCGCTGGACTGACGAAACCGAACACGATCAAGTTTGCAACTTCTTTCCCTCGTGCGCTGTCCGTCAGCACCACCTGTCATTGGGACGTCCCGATTAGCTTTCATTACGTGGCTGAGGGAAAAACTCTCGCCATTAGGCCTATGTGCTGTTGCACTGTTGTGAGGGATATCACCAAATAATTTAGATAAAAGTCAGAACATTATTTTGGCAAGATGCAAGGCACACAGGTGGCTGGAAGCTCAAGCAGTCTTCAGTCTGTTTCATTTAAGTTTGTTGGGTGCTCTTGGATATCAGGTATCAGTTCATGTAGAGAGAAGAGTTTCATCCAGGGCACTCCAAAATAAGGTGTCCAAACGGGAAGTTACATTAAAAAGCCTTAAATTGTACTGGGCTGGGGTTACATTAAAAAGTCGACATGTTTCGACCTCACCAGGTCTTCATCAGGGCTACGTTCACCATTGAAAAGAAAGGCCTCCCTTAAATAGTGACATCACCACATGTGACCCATTACACACTACACACATTTGCGCACAGCAGAGAAAACAAAGATTAAAAAAATAGCCTGGGGTAATAAGTGATGCCACAGAAAAAAATGACCAGAAGTACAAATAAGCATCACAAAAAACAAGTAAAATCAATATCCACATTTAGACCAGGATTAGCGCATGGCATCCAGTTGGTGTAATCCAAAAAGTCTCCCTCTGATTAAGTCTTTTTAGCCTTGTCCCCACCCCTCGGAAGAGGGTTTTGATATGTTCGACGCCCTGTAATGCGCAGCAGAGAATCATTTTTACCATTGGTTATTCATTGAAATGTTTCGCCATGGGATAGTCAAAATTGCCCACTCTGATAGCATATTTATGTTCTGCTAGCCTATCTCGCATGCGCCTTTTTGTGCGTCCGATATAAAAGAACCCTTCAGCGCAAGGACAAGTTAGGCGGTATATGACAAATGTAGAATTGCAATTAATGAAATCTCTCTGTCCATATTCTCTCGTGGTTTTAGTATCCACAAAAGATTTGGCTTGTGTAACATTTGGGCAGTGGGTGCAGTTCAATACATCTATGAACTGTCGTAACAAATAAAGGACGGGACTGCTGGTGGCGATGATGTTTCTTTTTGTGTCAATAAACCTGTTTGCGTTGTAGGGAGCGCGCTTCACTGTATGCGTTTTGGATGGCTTCCTTGGAATATTCATTAACTAATATTAACTTTCTGGATTTGACGATATATAAAGACGCGGAGGGACAGCTGCACACCACCTTATTCAGAAAGGCGACCTCTCGGAACACCATTCTGAGAGCGGATTCATTCCATCCCCCGCATCTCATTAGAAATATTCCACACGGCCAATTCCAGAGATTAAGGCGTATCTGTGATTTCGAAAATGATTTTCACGAGCAGGCCGAGCTGATGGAGAAAAGACTCAGTGATAGAGCCTATCACCCCGAAGCCACCCAAAACGCATACAGTGAAGCGCGCTCCCTACAACGCAACACGTTATTGACCAAAAAGAAACATCATCGCCACCAGCAGTCCCGTCCTTTTTTGTTACGACATATAGTAGGCTACACAAGTGACGCGGATCAGGCAAATTATTAAGAACAATTGGTCCATTATTGAAAGTGATAATCAGAGGGAGACTTTTTGGATACACCAACTGGATGCCATGTGCTATCCTGGTCTAAATGAGGATATTGATTTTACTTGTTTTTTTGTGATGCTTATTTGTACTTCTGGTCATTTTTTTCTGTGGCATCACTTATTACCCCAGGCTATTTTTTAATCTTTGTTTTCTCTGGTGTGCGCAAATGTGTGTAGTGCGATAATGGGCCACATGTGGTGATGTCACTATTTAGGCCTTTTCTTTTCAATGGTTGAACGTAGCAATGATGCTAAATATCGGGCAAATATCGGGAAAAATTAAGCACCACCAGCCATTGGACAGCTCCCCACGAGTCACTTATAATGGTTGGTCTTTTCCTGGGGTTTGATTCATGTTGTTTGGGGGAAAATATTAAAATAGCCTTTGTAATGGTAAGAATATTTCCAAAGAGCCAAGATGGGGCTTAAGATCAATATGGGCCAGGTTTGTCTCCGTGCGCGCACACACACACACACACACACACACTCTCTCTCTCTCTCTCTCTCTCGCCACATATTTAATGTCGCTGTAAATTGGTGTAATGTAGCAGAAAGACATTCGCTGGCCTCGTTGCACGCAACACGTTGTGAAATGATTTCTTAACGGTTTTAACCGCATCATTCGCGACTCTCGAGCAGTTTGAGAACTGACTGAGAAGAATGAGAGAGAGAGAGGGCAGTGGCTACCATGTCACTGAGACCATGTGTGTGTTGTGCCTAGTGAATCCAAGTGCAGAAAATACATATCCATAGAGTTTATTACATAATGAACCATGTTATTACATTTCCATCAAAAAAAAAAGTTGCGGCCGCATTCCGTAATAAATTTCGCATTTTGTAATAATTTATTACAAGATGAGAAAAAAGTTATTACGAAATGCGTTCAAGAAATGTATTACGAAATGCGTAAATTATTACACAATGCGGCAATTGTCACCGCGTTATGTAATAATTTGTTACATTATTACATATTGCACCGTTATTACATAATGCGGCGTTACAAAGGCCAAGGTCAAGGTCAAGGTCAAAAACGTAAATTGAGCCGATTTTTATGAAATTTAGTGGGATGATTGGTCATGACCCAAGGAACAATCGATTACTTTTTGGGAGTGATTGGGTCAAAGGTCAAAGTTCAAGGTCACGAAAAGGTCAAAAACGTTATTCACTTTGCCAAGCACTATATGCCAGAACAACGTGTGCATGCGGAATTGACTAAGAGGTCAAGACTGGGCCAAAAATGTAATATTTACGATATTCCGGTCCGATTTAAATGAAACTAACACCAAAACTTGGAGAATGTTATGCCCCACACTCTGAAGATGGCCAGAAAAAAATAAGTGGCGTAGGCAAAGGTTTACGCTCTACCGAGTGCCCATTCTAGTTATTTATTTATTGATGTATCTCATTTTTGTTATTTTCTTTGTCATCAAACTTTCATTACATGCATATCCCTTCTGTGACGGGGGACAGGGATACCTAATTTATTTTAGGACTACACTACAGTATGAAACATTTGTCGTTTTCTCTCTTTGGACCTTTCTAGATATTGTCTTGTACAGGAGAACTTAATGATATTCATGGGAAATCACGTCTCTGTCATAGCTAATGTGTGGGACCTGTGTTGCCTTTAACTGCATTGTACATCCAAGGTCTTTCTCACTACAGGCTAGGCCCCTGTATGACATAATCAGGTTTTTAAAGTAAAAACTTGTTTACCCACTACTTGGTTACCAACTCCTCATCCAATTTCCACTCGGTTACATTAGCAAACCCCAAATGATGGGTTAAATAGTTTACTTTCTTACTGTGTACTACTGGGTACCACAGCCCCAACATTTCATTGCAATTTGTGCACAACTGCTGGAATATGAATTAAGACCAGGCTGAGTAAATTTTACTTACCCTCATTGACTGGGTTTTCCACAGGTGTGCTTTGAGCGCCATATGTATGCTATGAAAGACAAAATATTTGACTTACAATCAAGGATGAAACACACATTACAAGTATTAGAGTAACACATTAATTTAGCTTTTAGCGTCAGTTCTGGCAAGCCATGGTAGTCAAGAGCTAAGCCTGATTATCATCGACTTTAAAAATCTCTTCGAGACTTGGTCTGACCAAGAGCAAAACAATTAACATTTCTCAAACTGGCAAGGTTGACCCACCTCCCTTGGTTTGATAATGTTTGAGGCCAGGAAAGGGCTGTGCTGAAGTCTAAACCAAACATGTTCTTATGGTGCATTCCCCAGAGGTAGGAGCTTCCTAGTAGGCAACCAGAAGGCAGCTACCTCCCACTTGAAAGCGTTGCAACCAGCAAGCAAACCAAACTACAAACATGGAGGGACAAAAATATATCTCCACTCTTTTTCTTTATTCTTTTTTTCATGTAGCCGTATTTCATCTTTGAAAGAGGCAATGCCAATAACTGTTCCAAATCCCTGTCCAAAATCACCTCTATTTGTCCATAGAATGATGATTGCTGAGTAATGTGCAACATAAACTAGTCATAACACTGTGCACTGCCATTGCTGTGTTGACATCACGATTGTCAATGGGACGAAGTCGGTTTGCTTCGCTTTTGCCCCAACTCCCGACTTGAACATTCCACTCTAACAGGTGTTCCAATGCATTTCAGCAAGTAGGAGGTCAGAAATATCCCATCTCCCAATCCTGGGGAAACGCACCATTAGTCCCAATAGAATGTCTCTGCTTAAACCACTGCTGTCACTGCTTTCAACATGCCTCTACCCTGGGCCGTTGGAGCTGATCAAAGTTGATTAGTTCCTGTCAAAGGTGGGTGGAATTCCTCAGCCCTCCGAAGCTCAGAAAGTACTTGCATTGCTCTTGTCCTGACTCATTTTGCAATGCTGAAGGTGTTGCATCATTAGGAGCGTATAGCCTGGCTAGTCCAGAGCTTGCTGGTTATATTTTCTCAGGTGTGCTACACCAGGTAATTAGCTTTCCTTGCTCATCATCGGTCACTTTCAAATTTGGCACCTTTTCAAGGTTCCCAAGTCTTGGCTGCTTGCATCCTCGCAAACCACCACCTACCCTGCACCATGTGGCATAGGCTACTCCTTGTCATGTTCCCTGCCCTTTTCCTGGGGGGAATTACTTACAGTGAGGCCAATATGTATTTGATCCCTTGCTGATTTTGCCGGTTTGCCCACTAATAAAGACATGATCAGTCTATAAATTTATGATAATATGTATTCAAACATGGAGAGACAGATTATCAAAAAGAAATTCCGGAAAATAACTTAAAATAATATATTTTAATTTATTTGTATTTTATTTAGGCAAATAAGTATTTGACCCCTCTAGCTAAAGAAGATAAAGTGCTTTGTGGCAAAGCCCTAGTTGTCTAGCACTGAGGTCAGATGCTTCTTTCAGTTGATGACAATGTTTGTGCATATAGAAAATATTTTTGCCCATTTTTCTTTGCAGATTATCTCTAAAATATTAATAGTTTGTGGCTGTAGCTTGGCAAATGGGAGGTTCAGTTCTCTCCATAGGGTTAATATTTGGAGACTGTCTAGGCCACTTCACGACTTTAATATGCTTCTTATTGAGCCACTCCTTCGTTGCTTTGACTGTATGTTGTGTATTATTGTCATGTGGGGAGATCAAATAATGGCCCACCCTTCAGTGTAGTGGTGGAGGGAAGGACGTTTGCACTCAGGATTGCACATTACATGTCTCCCTCCATCCATTTGTTGACGATGTGAAGTTGTCCTGTGCCTTGGCCAGACAAACACCCTCAAACCACAATGATACCACTTTCATGCATGATGGTGAGGAGGGTGTTCTTGGGATCATAGACAGCAGTACTCTTTCTCAAAGCACATTGAATTGTGTTAATGCCAACCAGCTTGATTTTGGTGTCATCTGACTACAGCACCTCCTTATCATATCCTAAACCAGTCTGATGTCCGCTGGCAAACCTCAGGTGGGTTCTAAAGTAGAGGTACCATGTGTGCGCTACAGGATTTTAAACCTCTGTGGCATTAAGTGCTACCAGTAGTTTTCTCAGTGATTTTGGTCCCAGTAGCTTTGATATCATTGTCTAGTTCATCCCGTACAGGTCTAGGGTGCTTTCTTTCTGTTCTCATGATTATTGGATCCCTACAAAAGGTCAAATATTGTATAGAACCCCAGACAGGCTGATGGATAGTCATTTTGTATTCCTCACATTTTGGAAGAAATGCATCAACAGCTGGGTCATTAATACCCAGTCTCTTTCTTGTGGCTTTGCAGCCCATTTAATCTTTGTTCAGGTCTAAAATCTTGTCCCTGATATCATTTGACCGCTCTTTGGTCTTCCCCATGCTGGTGAGGTTGGAGTGTGACTGATTCACTCGTACTATGGACTGATTCCGCTGATTCAATGTGTCTTTTATGCATGTTAGTATGTACAGGTGTCTTTAATTCAGATGACAAGTTGATCGGAAGTGCCCATCTGGTCTGTGGGCCCGGAACTGTAATCAGTTGGCAGGGGATCAAATACTTATTTTGCTCGATGAAATGGAAATAAATTAATATATATTCTCTTAAGTTAATTCCTGGATTTTCATTTTGCTATTCTGTCTCTCCATATTAGAATACATATTTAGAATTAACATTTATTGACTGATCATGTTTTTGTTAGTAGGCAAACCAACAAAATCAGCAAGGGATCAACAAATACATATTGGACTGTATATGTTCTCCTAACCCTTGTAAGGTTGGTGTTTTTGTTACAAGGTGTTGGGGTCTTTTTGACATATAGAAATAATAATTTTTAAAAAGGATAAAAATCATAGCTCATATTCACGCCCACGTTCCCTTCATCCTGCTTATGAATTTCTGTGTACACATGTTTTTGAGGGTGAGAGATACACAGAGAGAAAGACAGGGAGACCATGAAGTAAATGAGTAAACTCAATCCAAGCTCTCGGATTGAACCAATAGTGCTCTTCTCGCGAAAGGTTGCAACACTGATACACAACTGGAAGACTGAACAAAGTCTGCACTCCATTTTCCACATTATTCGCCCTCTGCCTTGTGTCGGTCACATGTGACCAGTATTGTATCAATGAGTTTAGAAAATATTGGTGTATATGTCATCCAAAATGATACACGTCAAAAACACCCTGGAACTCCTCCTGTGTAATAGAAATGTGCAGCGGGGGATTCATGTTCTTCACAGAAAATGAGCCAACGCCAGTAAATCTCTGTGTGAATAATAACCGATACTATTTTTTTCAAGCACAATAATGAAAAAGTGGTCAAAAGGACCCAAACACCTTACATGGGTTAAATTGGGTGAGCATTCCCTACGCTGCTGCTGTCCCCTGAATTCCCCTGAGGTTTTACTTGGTGCTCATGGAAAACCAGGGGACTACTCTGAAAAGAGCCATACTACCACATCTAATTCATAACTATTCAGTACAGAAATTGCATTCAGAACTTTTTGTCCTGTGTTTCTTGACTTTAATGGACATGACAGAACTGTAGTTATTAGTTACTTCTGCCAAGGGTGTTATGTTTTTGGTCACGTTGGTTTGTCTGTCTGTCAGCAGAATAACTCAAAAAAGTTATGCACAAAAGTTAGGGCAAAATTTGACCTTCCAGTTTCTAACTCCACAAAAACAAAGCTGAAAGACTTGAAAAAAAATGGGCTGTAACATAGTCAAATAAGTACACCATTATTATTCTGTACTATCCTATCTGCACATGCACACCACGAAAGGCTGCACGATTCGGATTCGTGGAGCAATGTTGCCCTTCTTTTCGCTAAAAGCTGATTTGTTAGTGTTGTTTTACTAAAGGCCAGTCTGTAAGATTTGTTTTATTCAGGTAGCCGAGGCTACATGGCATTTTGTCATGGTTTCTACACCACATAATGTTATAAATGTGGGAAATACTGGTAATATTATATGATGGTGTCCTGTGGTATAGGCCTAGGTCTAAGGAAAATTGTCATTTTCTAAGTTAGCCTAAAGATTAACCAGACATTGACGTGGCCATCAGTCAAAGATGGCAGAGGCATATTGATCAGACATGAAGTGCGTTTTGTCAGCATCTTGACAAATAGTCCAATTCACAATAAAGATGGAATTAATCATAGATAGACTTTCAGGGTCCTTACAGGTAGCGAAACGAAGGACGACAATGCTCCACGTCCGGATCGTGTAGCCTTGCGTGGTGGGCATGTGCAGATAGGATAGTGCAGAAAAATAATCGTGTACTTACAGTTCTATCAAACAACTTCCTTGGTGGAGGTCTTCACTCTCTGTGTGCATTTCTAGTTTAATCTGTTTTTTTTTTTTTTTTAAAGGGACACTGTGTGAGATTTGTAGTTGTTTATTTCCAGAATTCATGCTGCCCATTCACTAATGTTACCTTTTTCATGAATACTTACCAACACAATTCTAAGTATTCACATTGACTGGAAAAATGGCATTTTTCATACATGAAAAGGGGGATCTTCTCCATGGTCCGCCATTTTGAATTTCCAAAAATAGCCATTTTTAGCTGCAAAAATGACTGTACTTGGACCACACTAGAAAATATTTGTTTAATACTTAGTAAACTTTCATGTAAAGATGAAAATTGGCAATAGGCAGCCCAGTTTCAATGAGCAGCATAGTTGCAGTACCCTTTTTGACCATTTCCTGCACAGTGTCCCTTTAAGACAAAGACAAGACAAGAACTGGAGTTCCTGCCAAAGCCTCTTGCTTAGAAAATTCAGTGTTGCCTTGGTTAGCTTAACCAAACGGGTGCATTTCTCAAAGGTGTCGTTTTTAGCCGGTTAGCAACTTGGGCAGTTACCAATGGGAAATTGCATCTCAAACAACAAAGCTAACATAGCTAACTGGGGTGCACTTTGAAAAATGCACCCCAGGTTTGTGGGTGTGGGTAGCGGCACACTGGCATTTTAGAGGATGGGACAGGAACTTTTTTGATAAATCTTTTTATTGGCTATTTGCAAAATTGCAAAGTCACAGTCAGTTGGGTTGAAATGTTTCCCCTTAAGAACCCCCCACCCCCATCTATACCCACCTCATATGAACATACATAAACCGTCCCACCACCACCCCCAGGTACCTACCCGAAACTGCTAAATCTGCATCTACTCAATGGGCATATTTCCCAATTCTTCGAAAAATATCCAAAATTCATCTAAAATTGGGAAATATGCCAATTTAGCAGATGCAGATTTGGCTTTTTTTTTTACTTCGGGCATTCAGATCATTCATGTACAACTTCCAAAATCCCAGAATTGAGGACTTAGGTATACCAGCAGGAAAACTTACAAATAGAAAAATAAGCTTACTCACAACCAATAAGGCTTGTTGCTGAACCAAGAACAGTTGGTGCTGATGAGAGTACCCTGTGAACTGAACGCCCTGTGAACAACATCAACCCAAATAAACATTTTTTACAATACGAAATGTTATTTTTCTGTGATCAGATTAACAAAAGTATGTTTCTACCAAATCTCCAGCTGCCAGCCGCTTCCTTTTTTTCGCTGTCATCAATCTCAGCCACTGAAAGAAAAAAAAACTTTTTTAAAATCAAAAGTGTCATAATTGTTACCTCCGCAAAGGAGGTAAAGTTTTCGGTTACATTGGTTTGTCTGTTTGTCTGCAGGATAACTCCAAAAGTTTTGAACAGATTTGGATGAGTTGTTGATAATGACCCAAAGAATAAGTGATTCAATTCTGGTGGTGATCCGGATCACAAACCGGAACCAGGACATTTTTAAAGTGATACTGTCCCATTTTTGGAAATTGGCTTATTTCACACCTCCCCTTGAGTTAAATAATATGTTTTTACTGTTCTCCTATATTTTCAACTGTTCTCTGGGTATGGCCGTGCAAATGTTACCTCCAAGCAAGCAGTTAACATTGAGTCCTATGAGACCAGTTGGTGGCTAACTGGTTACTATACAGTAAATCTAGACGCCCCTAGTGACCGAAATAGAATTGCAGGACAAAACATTCCAGTTTCTAACTCCACAAGAAGAAGGCAGAAAGACTCAAGGTGTAACACAGTCAAATGTTCTATCAAGCAGCTTCCTTGGCGGAGGTCTGAACTCTCTGAGTACTTCTAGTTGCATGATGCACCTTTAATGAGTACATGACAGTATTTGTTTGAAAACCCCATAAGACACTGACTTCATGGGGAGGGTTTCATCATTCATTGAAGATGTAGATAACGGCTAAAGCAGGGGTGGGGAACCTATGTCTCGAGGGCTGTTTGCGGTCCTTGAGACCGTTTTATCCTAGAGTTGCTCTCACGCAGAGCCTTCGTGCATTTCTGCTCAACTTTGTGAGCTCGCACGAGGGTCTGGAAATCTTGGACACGTCACAAGCCCCAACGGAATCAGAAATTTTCACAGCCTGTTCAATCCGAATCGCGGGGCGGGGTATATACAAGTCACTGGTGGAAGTAGTACGTGATTTAAAAAAAAAAAAAAACATTTTAATTCTCAAATCAGGTTCGAGCTGTTTTGAACACACCCACGCCTTTCCAGAGCTAAGTAATTGACAATGTTCCAGATGGTTGGCAACAACCCATGAGAACCAGGCTAGTTTTATCCGGCCCCCGATATAATTTTGGTGTTATGCAGCTTCACATGAAATATGACATATTTTGTAAAGGACTTTTAGAAAATACATTTGCAATACAATAACGTTCTATTCAGGGGACCTATTGAAGGTGGGGTCTACCGTAAAGGTGGCTGCCTTCAATATAGGACTAAAGTGCAGGGGGAAATCCTAGTTTGTGTTGATAGTACAGCCCTCAGATGAATTTAAAGTGGCCCCTCAAATGGAAAAGGTTCCCCACCCCTGGTGTAAAGAAACACTGATAAAGCCTGATATTTGCTTTGTCCCTGCTACACAGTATATGGAATGGAGCATTTCTGGCGAAACTACCACTTCTTTTTTTCTTAACCTTTGAATAACTTTTAGAATTGTGCTCTAGTCACTTTGTTTCTAATAGAGGCTAGTGTTCAGAAAAAGATGTTTTGCCTTCGTAGGTTTGTGAAAAGAAATTCTCTTTTTAGAGTGCATTAAGCTTTTCAATAGTGAATCAACATTAATCTGTCCTACAAGCATTGTACAGTGGTCTCCTATTACTCCTATCCTATCGGAAGCAGACTTCCCAAGAACGTAATGATAACCCCACCATGGCATCGAGAATGGTCGACAATCACTTAACTTGTAAATTCCAAGAACCACTCAATTACACTGTAATTATAGACTGAGTTGTGAAGGTATGCCATTGCAAACCACCACAGGAAATATGTCATTATCCTACAGAGATACAATATCTCCAGTCTTAGTTTTCTGATCAACTAAGATCATTTACATTAGGGATTCAGGAAGAGCCATAACTACAGTGCCCTCCATAATTATTGGCACCCCTGGTTGAGATGTGTTAAAAGCCTTAAAATAAATTCAGTGTTTATTGCAGAAGAATACTGTCACACTGAAAAATTTAGGAAAATGTAGCCTTCAACTCAAATGAATTGTAGGAAAATAAAAAAAATCCCTGACTAAAAAATAATTCTTTTTCATTAAATCACCTGTTCCACAATTATTGGCACCCTTAACAATTCCCAGGAAATAAATATAATTGAAGCATTTCTGTCATTTCTACAGTAGTTTACAAAGTTTACCAGAGTATGTAGGAACATTTAATTAGTAATTCATCACTTCCTGTTTCCCTGGGGTATAAATATGACGTGACACCGAGGCCATTTCTCTTATCCACTCTTAAACATGGGAAAGACAAAGGAACACAGCATACAAGTAAGGCAGATGTGCGTCGACCTTCACAGCTCAGGCAGAGGCTACAAGAAGATTGCCACTCAACTGCAGCTGCCCATATCCACTGTGAGAGGAATAATTAAGAAGTTCAAAACAACTGGAACAGTGGTAAACAAGCCTGGACGAGGACCCAAGTTTATTTTGCCACCACGCACAGTGAGGAGGATGGTAAGAGAAATCAAAAGATCTCCAAAGCTCACTGTTACAGAATTACAACAAATGGTAGCATCCTGGGGTCACAAAGTGTCAACCATCAACCATCAGGCGCTGTCTACACGCCAACAAGCTGTTTGGGAGGCATGCACGGAGAAAACCTTTCCTCACCCACAATCATAAACGCAAACGTCTGGAGTTCGCCAAGTGGTATTGGGGCTTCAACTGGGACCGTGTGCTTTGGTCAGATGAGACCAAGATTGAGCTTTTTGGCAACAAACACTCTAAGTGGGTCTGGCGTGCCACGAAAGATGCGCATGCTGAAAAGCACCTCATACCCACTGTGAAGTATGGGGGTGGGTCAGTGATGCTGTGGGGCTGTTTCGCTTCCAAAGGCCCTGGGAACCTTGTTAGGGTGCATGGCATCATGAATGCTTTGAAATACCAGGACATTTTAAATCAAAATCTGTTGCCCTCTGCCCGAAAGCTGAAGATGGGTCGTCACTGGGTCTTTCAGCAGGACAATGACCCTAAACATATGGCCAAATCTACACAGAAATGGTTCACCAGACACAAAATCAAGCTCCTCCCATGGCCATCTCAGTCCCCAGACCTCAACCCCATTGAGAACCTGTGGGGTGAGCTGAAGAGGAGAGTACAGAGGAGAGGACCCAGGTCTCTGGATGACTTAGAGAGATTCTGCAAAGAGAAATGGCTGAAGATCCCTCTTTCTGTCTTTTCCCATCTTGTGAAACATTATAGGAGAAGATTATGTGCTGTTTTGTTGGCAAAAGGGGGTTGTACAAAATATTAACAACAGGGGTGCTAATAATTGTGATACACATTATTTGATGTCAAATAATTATTTCTTTATGTGGGATTTTTTCCCCACTGAATAAATGCACTTGTATTGAAGGTTGGATTTTTCTCTTTTTTTCCATTAAGGTCCCATATTATTTAGAAAATAATAATAATAATTGGAAGCTAAAAAACACATCTTAACCAGGGGTGCCAATAATAATGGAGGGCACTGTATAGCTTGAATTTGAGATACTTCATGATGCACCGATTGCACCACTTTTTTGAAAACCAATACAGCAAGTATTCATGTCTGTACTTGCCTATACTTAGTACCGACACTGATACTTTTACCACAACAAACAATTAAAATAAATTTCACTGTGCCCTCATACGTACCGGTACCAGAGACGTGCGGTCAGGGTAGGCAGGGTAGGCAGTGCCTACCCTGGGATAAATGTCTTAAAACACGTGTTTAAAAAAATATTCTTCAGAGTTCACACAGGCCTACACAACAATAACATTGATTCAGCATAAATTATGAGCTGTTTAAAGTACAGTATACACAGGACAACGATCAAAAACCTAAGTAATCGCACGAAGCAAAGCGCTCAGGCTTGGGCAGGTTGCCGTGGCAACGCGCAGTCCCGGCTGGTAGCAGAGACAGGCTGAAAGCAGAGCTTTCGAATGCCAGCCAGGCAGCCCGGTAAGGCTCGCTTTTCCTCTGCCTACCCTGCCTTCAATGCTGTCAATGTAGAAGTTTGCGCATGCGTATTAAGTTGTCACATAGCTTGTCAATGGGACTAAAAGCAGAGCCTTTACTCTGTGGCGGGAGTATGTGAGCCAATCACAGCGCCCAAAATGAAAAATTGTTACAATTCAGGTAGTAGCCAATTTCTGCCCTACAGGCAGCTATGATAGCAACAACTAGCAAGGCAAGGCTTGTTCAAATCTCTAGCCGTATCGGAAAGAAAACATGGCAGTCTTTGGCTTTTTGTCTTTATTATTTTAAAAAATGCCGAGAAGTAGCAAGAAAGACGGTTCA
Source organism: Engraulis encrasicolus (assembly GCF_034702125.1). Taxonomy (NCBI): domain Eukaryota; kingdom Metazoa; phylum Chordata; class Actinopteri; order Clupeiformes; family Engraulidae; genus Engraulis; species Engraulis encrasicolus. The sequence continues at coordinate 46,069,895 of NC_085873.1, read as the reverse complement.
AGTGACAGACAGCTGAGCCGTTTGCAATCGCTGCATTGTGGAAATATTCAACATCAGATGGGTAGCAGCTTCAAGTTTGCACTGGGACAAAATGTCTTCATCATGTCAACCACCCCGGGCTTTTAATGGAACTAGCTTGCATGAAAAACACAGCCTACTTGTGATTCTGCTTTAAGGTAAGATTCATCTAATTATTATGCTGTGGGTAGCCTTTTAACATGAACATGCTCAAGTTTTTTCGTGGTGCCTTTTGTTGTCACCGTTTGTCAGGGTGTTGACATTGAAGATTGGTTGTGCGGTGGTGGACATGAATAGACCGTGTGTGTGTTATTATGGACGCGAGATTGTTTTTTGAGCGTACGACATGACTCCATTTCCCTAATTTATTATGATGATGACTACGCAATGCGTGAGTTGTGTGGAGCCTGTTAGCAAGTGCAGCTGCGTTCTTTTGAAGTGCGCGGTGTGCGAGTCGAGATCAACGTGGAACAGGACGATTGACTGGGGATGGTTTCTCGGAGTGCTTCCGCACTCACAAATTGACTTAATTTGAAACACCTTGCACAACCGTAGCTGAAGTGTTTGAGAATACTATCACGCACAAGAATGAGTCTCAGAAGTGGTTTTGTTGGTTTACTCGATACTGTCTGAATGCACGGGTCATGTTTTCCAAGCAATCCGCCCCCTTGCCTACTTTCCTTCTTGTCTGTGAGTGTTTGATTATCAGCACAAAACGCGGCAGTGAAGCAGGAGCTGTTACCTAGGTTGGTTTATTGCTAAATGTAAATCGTTTCCCCCTCACATGCTATGGTGTGATTCACAGTTGGTGAACTAGACATTTTATCTTCAAAAGTAGGCTACACTGTGCCACCCTCCATCCATGTGAAACACCCTGGCATTTGCAACAGAATAAACAGAAGAGCAACAAAATCAACTGCCAAGAAAGCCAAAAGTTAAAGCTTTTCCCCCAAAATGTTGTAGCTTTCTAAATTATTATTGTAAAATGTAGGCCTACAGGTCCTTAAAGGTGTACAAAGTATGGGTCCTGGAGCTAATTTGGCAATTTGGCAAAACAAATAAGTGTAGCTGGCCTTTTCAAGAAATTGAAATTATGTTTTCACTTATTGTTTCAGATTTAGGTCTACTGACAATGTCCAAATGTCTAAATAGTGTAGCCTATTTACTTATTTAGTTATTAGAGCTGTGGTGGTTAAGCACTGATGGCATCTTATAGCCTACTTTATATTTACAGTATTTAGAGAAACATAGGCCTACTAATTTGTTGCACATTAAAGACCATATCAGCATGTTTATGTGAATAGGCCTACATACCTTGTGGCATAAGGCCCCCCTCTCTCTCTCTCTCTCACACACACTCACACTCACACACACTCACACACACACACACACACACAACACACACACACACACACACACACACACACACACACAACACACACACACACACTCACACACACACACACACAAACACACACGTTACATTTCAGATCTGCATGAAAGGGGACTATTTGTTCAAAGTTTTTAGTCTTTTGTAAAAGTTTTTAGCTGATAGTGACTCTCCAGATTTGGTTAAAATGCAGGAAATTGCATCTAAGAAATAAAAAATTTTCTGGGGGAGGACCGAACCCACCGTTAATATATATATATAAATAGATATATATTCTATATTTACTGCCTACCCTACCATACCCTTCACTGCACGTCACTGACCGGTACATTTATTGAACATTACAGTTGAACCTCAGGTCATATTGAAAATGAAACACACACAAGGTTTCTCCCCCACCCCGTCTGACGGACGGTTGGTTGTGAAAATGTCCCCCCCCCAGTTTTTAAAAGCTATCTGCGCCCCTGCTCGCTGGCACGCACGCACCTCATCGTTGTTTATTTTCCGACAAGTTTGACTTGCGCACCGTCCTTCAATCCTTCCCGGATCAAGCTATTCCCGTCGAGGAGCTACTCAGATGAAATTAAGTTTCTTCTCGTTTTTCTCCTACATTTTTGTCTGAATTTACAACTACAAACAACTGAATCGCTGTTGTGTTACTTTTGCGTTACCTTGTTCTCACTCTTACAACAACATAAACACATAGGCTAACCTCCCCACCATCCAAATAGATTTTTGCTTTCCACCAGGCTAGCCTACATAACTTTTTTCGTGCCGAGCCCTACTCGGCTTTAGTTTCGCCTCACCTCATAGTCAATTTTACAACACTACACCAACTATCTCGCAAAAATAACCTTTTCTGCTGCATCCGCAGACCTAATTATGGCCAACTCTACCTGCGCCTGCAGTGATCTAGCTAATGCTAATGAAAGACTAGCCAAAGCCAACATGACGATTGAAGCACATAGAAGTGACATTCGTCGGCTACGTTGCGAGATAGTCATAAAATCCCATAACACCACATTGAAACACCAAACCAGTAATACTAGCGCCAACCTAACTACACTATCTTTTCTCCCCAGCAAACAGCAGCTGAGGTCTCCCCCAAATCCAACGTGCTCCACTGCCATCGCGCATCGTAGCTGGACGGACGTGGTTAACGGCGGCAGGGGAGTACTGCAGAAATGTTCACCACCTCTAGAGACTAGCAATCGTTTTTCTGTACTAGACACAGTCACCGATGCAGAAACTGACCCTGTCCCCCCCTCCCACCAGGTGCCCAAGCCTCTACTGAATGCGACCCAGTAGCCGCCGGACCCTCGCTACCCCCAGGCAAATCACCCGAGAGCAGCCTGCCCATTCAGAACCCCGGCGACCATCAACAGTCCTCATAGGATCTTCGATGGTTCGCCACGTAACCCTACGAAATGCCCAGACGTGGTGCCTACCTGGAGCTCTCGTAGCCGATGTCTAGTTGAATGTGCCAGGCGCACTGTCACAGTATCCTACTGCCACAACTCTCATCGTCCATGCAGGCTCCAATGACATCCGGCTGCAGCAGTCTAAAAAACTTGAGTCCGATTTCCTCTCCCTTATTAATACCCTTCGCAGCACTGGAAAAAAATACGCTATCTCAGGCCCCATCCCCTCTGTTTGTTTCTCTGACTTCCAGTTCTCCCGAATCCGCCAACTGCACGTCTGGCTGATGAGACACTGCCGTCAAGAAGCCATTCCCTACGTTGACAACTTCTCCGCCTTCTGGAACCGCCGAAACCTCTTCGCACGAGATGGAAGGCACTTAAACAGATCTGGTGCACGTCTCCTCGCGACCAACCTGGAGCTGACCCTCGAAGCCCATCGGTCCTTGGATTGACTAACAGGTGTTTCAAATCCAAAGCACTACACCAACTTAGACACTGCGAGCCCAACAGAGAGTACTCCACTAGCTATCCACGCTGTGACTACCCGTAGGAAAGCTCGCAGATGTAGACCCTCTGGTTGTGTACACAACAACCTAATTACGATTGCACCTGAACGCATTAACAATAGCTCTACTACTTTGAATGTTAATGCTGCATTACTTAACGTGCAGTCCCTGACCAACAAAAGCTTCGTAGTAAACCAGCTGGTCTCGGACAAAAACATAAGCTTTATGTTTCTTACCGAAACATGGCTTAAAGACGACGGAGCGGCTACTTTTATTGAGGCTTGCCCTTCCGATTACAAATTCCTTCACGCCCCGAGACCAAATAAACGAGGCGGAGGCGTAGCCATACTTTTCTCCAACAAATTTAATTGTACTAAGACTAATTTGGGCTCTTTCTCTTCATTTGAATACATGGCAATGAGGGTCCAAGCAAACCTCAAACTGATTATTATTGTTCTGTACCGCCCACCGAAATTCTCTTCGGCATTTCTGTCTGATTTCTCCACCTTCATGTCCGACGTACTTACTAACTATGATAAAGCAATAATTGCTGGCGACTTTAATATCCACGTAAATAAATCAGATGACGCAATAGCCAAGTCTTTTTTAGACACATTAAATGGATTCGGTCTCGTCCAGAATGTTACAGAACAGCCTACCCATCGGAAAGGCAACACACTTGACCTTGTTATTTTACATGCGCTTGATATCAACAATATACCGGTCACGGATGTCGGCCTCTCCGACCACCATTGTGTGTTTTTTGATTTTGACATTTCAACACAAATTAGTACACCCAACAATGTCATTCACAGACGACGCATTAATGCCTCTGCTGAGCTTAAGATTTCAGACCTCATCAAATCAGGTGACCTACTAAATGGTCACTGCACACCTGATGAAATGGTTGATAGCTTCAACAAACACTTAAGAGGAATTCTAGATAACATAGCTCCAATTAGAACGACGACAAGAACCAGAGCTAGGTATTCACCTTGGATGAATGACTCACTTAGAGCCTTAAAAAGAAAATGCAGAGCAACCGAGCATCTATGGAGGAAAACTAAATTAGAAGTCCATAGACAATCCCTTAGGGATGAGATCTCCTCCTACAATAATGCGGTACGCTCAGAGAGAAAAGCATATTTTTCCAAAATCATAACAGACAACCAGCATAATGCGAAAGTTCTTTTTTCCACTATTGACCACCTGCTTAATCCAACACATAGCAATAACAACCTAAATGCAGCATCACATGCCAAGTGCGAGGAATTTGCTAGATTTTTTAATACAAAGATTGCAGACATTAGAGAAGGCATCCAAGGTGGAAACGCAGCAACCTCTGTCGCCCACTCAGGCGATACACCGAGGGGAGGGTTAAACCCCCCTAGGAGACCTGAGAGCTTCCAAAATTTTTGTCCAATTACAGAGGACGACCTGCAGCCTTGACGCGATCCCCACATATCTGCTAAAAAAACATACTTGGTTGCTTAGCAGCACCTTTACTGCAAATTGTTAACACCTCTATGCTTACAGGCATTTTTCCAAGCTCATTCAAAACAGCCATGGTAAAGCCACTCCTAAAAAAGACAAATTTAGATCAGAATTCTTTAAACAACTACAGACCTATATCAAACAGCTTAATCAACATCTGGCTGGGAATGATATCTTGGAAAAATTCCAATCAGGCTTTAGAGCCAACCATAGCACCGAAACAGCACTAACCAAAATAATAAGTGATCTTAGGCTCAGCACTGCCGCTAACAAAGTTTCAGCACTTATCCTCCTCGACCTCAGTGCAGCCTTTGACACGATAGACCATAACATACTAATTGACCGCCTTGAATCTTGGGTAGGACTGTCCGGCCACATCTTAGAGTGGTTCAAAACATATATTACAGGAAGGCAGTTTTTTGTCACCATCGGAGAATACGTCTCCAACAAGTATGATGTGCCTTTTGGAGTTGCTCAGGGCAGTTGCTTGGGCCCTCTCCTCTTCTCTCTATATATGTTGCCCCTGGGCTCCATCATCAGAGAGCACAATGTTGATTTTCATAGCTATGCCGATGACACTCAATTATATATCTCTGTCGAGCCTAGCCAAACCACTGCCATTCATGCCTTGACTAAATGCATGTCTGCCATCACAGATTGGATGAACAGTAACTTCCTAAAATTAAATGAGGATAAAACTGAAGTGTTGCTCATTGGGCCTAAGAAAAAAACGTGCAAAACTCCACTCAAGCCTAGGTGACCTAAGCATGCACATTAAAGATAAGGTTACTAGCCTAGGCGTGGTCCTAGACTCAGATTTGAGCTTTGAGCCTCACATCAACAAGATAACAAAATCTGCTTTTTTCCATCTTAGAAATGTCAACAAAGTGCGCGGCTTGGCCCCCCGACAAGACGCTGAGAAACTTATTTATGCCTTTTTCACCAGTAGGCTAGACTACTGTAATGCTCTTTTCTCTGGTCTCCCAAAAAAAATAATTGACAAATTGCAACTCATTCAAAATTCTGCGGCAAGAATCCTAACAAGAACCAGAATGAGAGAGCACATCTCTCCTGTCTTGGCAGACCTGCACTGGTTACCTGTCTCATACAGAATCGACTTTAAGATTCTGCTGACAGTATTTAAAGCATTAAATGGACTTGCCCCTAGTTATATATCTGACATGCTCTCTTTTTATGCCCCTGCTCGAGCTCTCAGGTCCACTGATGCCAAGCTGCTAAGGACCCCCACCCTCCTGCAAAAGAAGATCGGCGACGCCAAGAGATGGAAAGCCCTCCCCATCGAGATCCGATCAGCCAGCTCCGTCGACTCCTTCAAGAAGCAGCTGAAGACCCACCTCTTCATCCTTGCCAACTCCTAGCTGCCAATAATTCGGCATAATTCGGCAACCATCCTTCACAACAATGGTAGCACTCACACTCCACTCTAATAGAAAACCATTCTTACATGTTATGTGCACCATTATTCAAAACCCATAAACCTGAATCATTAATTAAGTAAAAAATAATATGGGTTTATAATTTTACAGGTTTTAGTTAATTTACAAAATACACATTTCTGATTGGACGATGCCTGGGTGTTGTCAAAAGATGAATTTCATGACTCCGGAAATATCGTTTTTTTTACAAGAATTAAAACAAGAATTTTTTTTTAATGCCTCAACGCTGTTTTATATGGCATTGTAGGCCTACTGTGGGTACCTGTAGTTGTTGTGCCTACATGTTGGCAAACCACTAGGTGGCACCGTTACCTCATATTTCAGAGCCATGGGGAGTGTTGTTTACCTGCCTCGTCTCGTTGGAGTAGAGCTACAGCTGAGCTAGCAAGCCAAAGTGCGACTCGAGATGAGTTGCAGACATGACGCTGTCCTGACTGACGTTCTTGTTAAGTTTGAAAATGTACTTCCGAGTCTACATTACAACTTAGTTCTTACAGATTTCATCACTTTTCAAAACACAGTATGTTAATGTAATTTGTGAAGACCGCGATTGTTGTCCTGGCCATTGCAAAAACATACAGTAGCAGCTGGAGAAATGACAAGGCTAACAATGTGAAACGATAGCAGCACGAAGACATGGGATTGACGGCAGGCAAGAATGGGGTGTTCGATCGTTGAAATTATAATTCATAGGAGCCCTGACAGATACTGTATTTGGAAACGGATCGTGAGACTGCTAATGGTGCTCGCCTGGGTCTCAGTCAACACATCGGTGAGTAGGACTAGCTAGCCTGCTAGCTTCGTCGACCTACTGTGCTTTCATGGATGGGTGGAATAGCTGTAAATATGATACAGTATGTAACAAATGAAACACTTTCCGTAACTTTGCTACCGTATACCGGTGTGAACATATATTGTAAGTGTGTCAGATACATAATCTCTGTGTGACATGTTCTACTCTTTTGGTGCTACTGGCTATTCCAGACTGTTTAGAAACCCCATGTTGCTACTAGGTGTCTTTTGAGGTCAAGCTTACAATGTAACAGTGTTAGATATTCACCCCAACAGCGAAAATGTCGGGGGGCAGATTTGGTATCAGAGCTATTTGTTTCACTCCATGTCTGTGGACGGTGTCCTAGCTTTGTAGTTGCAGAACTCGTGCTGTTAGACTTTCTATTTCATTGA
>NC_085873.1:46014087-46062324 GCF_034702125.1 Engraulis encrasicolus | reverse complement strand
AGCTATTTGTTCTGCTCTGCTGCCCTCTAGTGGTCAATTTAATGAATACATTATTTGTGGTGGATGACATCCTGTTTATAGTAAGCCGTCGTCACTTATGCCTTGGTTTTTTACGGATATTTTTTTTTTTTACAAATGGCAGGATGTTCTTTTCTGTCCATTCACATATTTTGATCCCATAAACACGGCATGTGAGATTAAAAAAATCACCAAAGTGACAGGAATGTAGAAATCTCCACTTTAAAAAGTCTGTTATAAATATCCGAGCTAAAAGTCAGTGTACATGAAGACAAAAAGGTCTAAATGGATGTGTAAACAGGGTCTTAGAATATAAATGGGCCAACCAGGGGATCAGGATTATTTCTAGTTAGCTTGGACAACACATCTTGAACATATCTAAGACATTTTTAGATAAAGTGTAGCAACTGACCAGCAATTACAAAACCCAACTGGTTGGCCTATGTAAAAATGTAGCCTAATTAGATTATCTGATTGACAGACAGAAAGAAGACAAAAGTAATAACAAGAAAAACTAATAAATAATTAGATAAACTAATACACTATTAAATAATAACGGTAAATAATTAAAAGAATAACAAAAGAAAGACACAATTTATGGAAGCCCATGTAAAAAGCTGTTATATGTATGACTAATGGCAACCTTTTGCTAGGTGTTCACTATTCGTCTGATTTCAAGGTGAGTGTGGTGTGTGTTTGGTCTTTTTTTACTGATCCCTTAAAATTATTTTATTTTTCTAGTTTGATAAAATATAGAACATCCATGTCCCAATACATAACTGCTTGTACTTTAACGTCTTTCCATTTGTTCAAAATCAGATGCCTGCAGAAGTGACACCATTTGATTGTGCCCTTACACCCAAAATGATCAGGTAATGGGGTCATTTCACGTGAAATCAGACACTTTGGGAACCAACTGAGTCGGATTTCAATCATACTTGCTGAGCCTGTTTAGTAGCAAGGTAGCACCCCAAAACTGCATTTGTGTGAATCTGACACCAATATTAAGGGTGAAACAGACTAGCAAAGGTTTACATTTGAGGGTAGGACACTATATATTCAGCTTTGATTAGATCAGTCAGTGTAAGTCACAAAAAGATGTCTGTGGTGTTATTTGAAAGCTCTTTTCTGGCTCAACAAATTACACAGCATGGAATACAACAACCCTCAGAATATGAATTATGATAAATCGAAAAAAAAAAATTGAATATCAAAAAACTTATATTTTAAAATGGCCAGTTCCTTGTCTAAACGTAGCCTGCAATGTCATGAACAACACCTGAAATGCTGGTGTTTGGTTCTTTATTCAGTTGAAAGATAATGGGTCTCAAAAATATGGCGTCATACAGATCACCTAGTAATAATATGGTAATACCATAGTAATATCACATGACAGCATGTCTATCGGAATATGTGAAGGATGGAGATGGTCCATGAGGATGCAGGAAGTTCAGTTTCACCTCTCCAGTGCTCGGCATACATTCCTCAACACATGCTAGCCACTAGTTGACATCATATACAGCTACAACATACCCTTTAATGCTTGAATATGAACAAAAGCGGTAACACTTTATTTTAGGGATACATCTATTAGCACTTATACATACAATATTAATGCCTGTGTAAGTAACTTGTAAGGCATGTACTAAGCAAAATCAGACAGTTGTTAGACATTTATTCGCAAATGTCTTGTTCATGCACAATAAGGGATGTATTACCAATATAACCTTAGTAAGGACCTAGTAGACCTAAATTTCTATGTATGAGTAAGCAGTAAGGGCCAGAATACAATGTGTATAAGCTCCTGGTACACTCAGTATTGAAAAGCTGAATAAGAAGCGTTATATAGCTAGGATTGGACGTAAACTTCTCAATGACGGTGGGGTGGTGAGATGTCATTTTTTCATACACCAATTAGTTTTAATTGTAAAAACCCTACAATAAATGCAGCATATAACGATGAGTAATAGTTTGGAAGCGAAACTAAGCTATTCCTTTGTGATAAATAAGTTAATGTTTGAGAAACTTAGCTCCAAGAAGTGCAGTGCATGATGGGTAAGCCCTTAGTCAGAAATGCAATGCATGGCCAATGCAGCAATGATAATATTTCTGTTGTTACATACATGGCAAATTGTTTGGATAGCAACTAAATTGCAGGAGTGAGGGGAGGAGGTAGGTAGGCCCAGAGCTGGGTAGGTTGTCTGTTGGCCTAGATTGCGTACCCATCATGCACTGCACTTCTTGAAGCTAATGTTCTCAAACATTAACTTAATTATCACAAAAGAATAGTTTAGTTTCGCTTCAAAACTATTATTCTAATGTTCTGCATTTATTTTGGGTTTATTTTTACAATTAAAACTCAGTGGTACATGAAAAACATTACATCTCACCAACCCACCGCCATTGACAAGTGTACGCTCAATCCTTGCTATATAAAGGCTCCTACTACATTATTAGACTTGATATGAACAAGAGAAAATTAGATGATACTACAATGCCAGTACTTATTATTTGATATTCCCTTACCGCAGAGATACACCAGCGGCGATCTGAGCGAGTCGAGCGACGGAAGTAATTGACTTTGTATTGAGTCGAGAGACAAAAGCAATTCTGGAGACTAGAGCGATTTGCGCGACGAGCGCGACAATTTGAAGTCGAAATCTTTTCAACTTTCTATGACGCGGTTCGGCGACAAGCCGCGACAGCCAATGACTGTATAGAGGTCAGTGACCACAGCCAATGGGAATGCTTGAATGCTTTGCCTTCTGCCTGTACGGACATACTCTAGTCTCCTCAATCTCTCGTATCGCTTGCTGCTACACTCTGTCGCTTGAATCGCGTCGCCGCTGGTGTATCTCTGCGATAACACTTAGCTGATCATGTGGACTAGGTAGTGCTTGCCTGGGTGGTGTGGGGGCCCTAGGTAACAAGGGACTTTGGCAGTGCGGGGGCCCTAAGCCATCTGGGCTGAGCAATGCATCACTTTAGAATAGGGACCCTTATTTCGCATCTGTTTTCACAATGTTCAGGGTTTGTTCACACAGTGTGTCGGGAGCTTATACACATTGTATTCTGCCACTTACTACTTACTAATAAATAGAAATATAGGCTTACTGGTCCTTACTAAGGTTATATTAGTAATAAATCCCTAATTGGGCATGAACAAGACATTTGTGAATACATACTTAACAACTGTCTTATTTTGCTTAGTACATGCCTTACAAGTTACTTACACAGGCATTAATATTGTATATATTAATGCTAATAGATGTATCCCTAAAATAAAGTGTTACCACAAAAGCCTTTACTGAGCTTATTCTTTAAACTCTGCCTTCTCTGTATACTGAAAATGGTCTAGTTTCCACTGTGTCCATTGACAATGGGCAGAAACTGTGCAGTTTTTGAGTACCTGGAATTGGGACTGAAGAGGGTGCAGGGCCCACCGGGAAAATGCCTATTATGCCAGATGGCCAATTCAGTTCTGTCCCTGACACTACTCTATTGATACTTTATTACAACTAATTTCAACCTTTATGTCCCATTATCTCTTAAATGAATAAAGAACCAAACACCCCACTTTCAGGTGTTGTTTATGACCTAACAGGCTATGTTTAGACAACAAAACGGCCAGTTTAAGTTTTTTACATATTCAATTTTTAATTTTTCAATTCATCATAATTCATATTCTGATGGTTGTTGTAGTCCATGCTGTTTGTGTAATTTGTCGAGCCAGAAAATACCTCTCAAATAACACCACAGACATCTTTTTGTGACTTACACTGACTGATATAATCAATGCTGAATGTATAGTGTCCTACCCTCATATGTTAACCTTTGCTACTAGTCTGTTTCTCCCTTAATATTGGTGTCAGATTCACACAAATGCAGTTCTGGGGTGCTACCTTGCTACTAAATAGACACATCAAGTATGATTGAAATCAGTGTCTGTCGGGTCCCAAAGTATCTGATTTCACGAGAAATGACCCAATGATCAAATAGTGCACCAAATAGTAGCCCAACTAATTTCAGGCTTCATTTATGTGCATTTCAGTCAACTATTGGATAATGTTGTGCATGTGACTCAACTCTACTAAGCCATTTGTGGTGAACCATATATTATTAGGACTTTTGTAGTTTGGAACATGTTTTGTACACGTAGCAAAACAAATAATGGGGAGCTCCCTCTTCCACCACTAGTGGTCCTCCTTCTATCCTCTGTATCAGAGCCGTATATAGAGAGTCTGGCCAACTCGAATCATGGACGCCATTTTCGCTCCCCACGGCGAGGATTCTACAGTGTAACCGTATGGGCAGCATACCGTCAAAATCGCTGGATTTAAAATACAAATAAGGCTTCATAGACCATCAAACTTGGGTTGTAGTATTATCAAGATCCCAACATATGAAAACAAACGTTAACAAGTTCGTTCGTATAGAAGGGGTTTGCTTAAAAGAGGGTTTTGTCAGCATAGTTTTGATGTGCTCAGCAGTGCATTCAAGCGTTACTTCTGCGTTGTTGTTGCCTAGGTAGGGCCAACGTCAAAGTCGATATTTAAGTAATGTACAGAAATAATATTCACAACAATTGTCAAGTTCATGTACAGGGACCCTGGTGATACTTGCAGCGAAGTTTCACGTTGTGTCGAGATTTAGTCGTTTAAAAACAACAATGTGCTCAGCAGTGCATACACGCGATTGCAGACAGTAGAACTGTAGGATGAGTCTGGATGCTCGTAGGATGAGTCTGGATGCTCATAGGATGAGACTGAACGTGAGTTAAAGGACCTTATTAGCGCGACAGAAATAATAACTTGGTGGGCAAAGTTATGTTTTCACAGTATAGCATAGTTACAGCAATTAAGATTTGAAAAGCTCATTTCAAGTTATGCATTTCAAGTAACTTCATCCGTTTTCAAAGTGCGGACAGGAGTTGTTGAGTTGTTTCTTTTAAAAGTAATTGTTAACAAATATCGAAGGGGAAAAAAATACATTTACCACACACGACACGGAGACATCTGCTGCTTTCCAGTTATTAATTCTGACCTTTATATTCCATAAAGGGGAGTTTATATCTGTGTATGCCCCAAATCCTCCGTTTCTGTCACAAGTTAAACAATGTTTTTTTCTCCTGACCCGGTCCTGCACTACAGCCATACATGTATGCACAACAGTTTGTCATAATAAATAATATTATAATATTATAGTGAAGCATTATTTTTTATATCTGATAATGTTCATTAATGGGAGCGTGGGGAACGAACATGGCATCCATAAAACATGTGACCAGCCCAGAACCAATCAAAATAGCGGGATAGCTCGAACGTTCGAACCCATAGTTGGCCAGACTCTCTCTATAAACGGCTCTGATCGGTATAACAAGTTCTACAGGAGCTTGATAAACAAGAAAAGTCTGAACCACAACCAACAGAAAAGGACAGAAAACCAGGGAAACAAAGGAAGAGGAGGATCCAGAATATTACTACAGCAATGACAAATATATGTTTTCACTACAACTTATTTTAGGGTTCAAATGTTAGTCACTAATACATTCCTAATTACTGTCTGTATACTTGACTGATACAACATGCTCAGCGAAATCAAGGACCTAATAGGTCCTCATTAGTCATCAGTTATGAATACACGCTACAAAGTACTGATTCGCCTAAACTGTCACACAGTAATGGTTAATGGCTATCAAGTGAACCCTAAAATCAAGTATTACCATTTTTCTTTCCTTTCTTGAATATCACGTGGCCTAACTATGCTCCGTTTTGATGCTGTGTTGTTGAACTTACATTCATGTATATGAATTCTGTTTGAATATTGATATGGTTGCAGATAAAAATAATGGTGGAGCAATAATAGTACAATTACAATATTTCTGCAATCTCTTCTTCTAATGTAGTCAATTACATGGCCTACTTTCATGTGAGGTATTCATAGGCCTATACATGCATTACTTTGCACTGCATATCTTAATGTTTTTTCTACTTTTACATTGTGAGATGTTGAACCAAGTGTGTCAGTAAGGATAAACTGTATAGACATTTAAATATAACTGGAGAGCAAATAAAACCATGGGAAAGATTAGAACAGATTACGGAGTTTTGAATAAAATAGGCAGATATCCATTAGAAATCAATTAGATTCATTGCAAGGAATGTTGCAAGGATATTAGTAAATTATTGTAGGGCACAAAGAGGAAATAGGCCCCTAGGATCGAAGTCCTGCATCACTGTCAGAGTATACTATGATATGATATTCGAATCCAGTTGGCTATCCACGAGCAGAGGTAAAATCATGGTAAATATCATGTACTGTGTACAATATTATTTCAATTCCTACAACTTCTTATGACCAGTCGCTATCTATTTATTCCCATGCTCACCTTTACAGTATGACTTTTCGGTTTGTCTATCAAATCACATTCATGTCATTCTGACTAACAGAAATGAAATGTAGGCCTAATGATGTGTATTTTGCACCAAATGAATTAATGACGAGCTAAAGGTGAATAACTTGACAACAATTTTGAAATGTCATTTCAACAAGTTAGTTTCTGTTTATTTCATGTGGATTTAGCAAAATCATCCTTGGACAGTTATGCATTCGATTGACTGTTTTAGCAAAAGTGCTAATTTGCAACATCAGTATACACAAAACTACTTCAACAATCAATACACGAAGGAGAAAAAAAAAACATTTAGTAAAAGCTAAGTTACAATATCAATATCCATGATGATAAGAATAAAAACATATAAAAAGAGAAACTGAAGCCTTGCTTGACTGGCAAAATCACATTGGACTGTTTGTCCGTTTTAACCCAAGCAATAATTTGAAACATCAGTCCACTTGAGGCCCTCTACAACCATCAATAGACAAATAAAAAGAAGTTAATTAGAATTAGAATCTATAAAAAGAACAATATTAATATCAAAATAATAATGATGATGTCGACAATTATGAAGGTTAAACATATATTAAAAGGGAAAATGAAAGCCTTGCCAGGCTGTTTATTTGATTTGCAAAATCACATTACTTTGACAGACCGGATGCATTTGTTTGACTGTTAAGCACAGGAGCTAATTCACATCATCAGACCAGAAGAGGCCTTTCAAAAAATACAACAATTAATACACGAAGACAAAGACATTTGAATTAATGCACAGGAGGAAATAAAAAGCCAATTAAAAAGCCAAAAGAAAATAACAATATCAATATAAAAATAATAGTAATGATGATGATAATGATCATTGTAAAAACATATACAATACATACATACAGAGGGAAACTGAAAGCCTTGCTGGGCTTTTTATCTGATGTGGACCTATAGAACATTGGACAGACCAAATGCATTTGTTTGACTGTTTTAGCACAAGAGCTAATTCAAAATATCAGATCAAAACAGGCCCTTACAGACACTTATTTAACAGCTAATGCACTGGAGAAAAAAATACAATAAAAAAAGCCAAACAAAAAATAACAGTATCAATCTAAAAATAATGATGACTATCATAATGGTAAGAATAAAAAATACACATAGCCTATGTATATGGGGAAACTGAAAGCCGTGTTGGGCTTTTTATATGATGTGGCCTTATGTCAAAAATCACATTGGACAGACCTAATGCATTTGTTTGACTGTTTTAGCAAAATAATTAATTGAAAATATCAGACCACACGAGGCAATCAACAATAATACAACAATCAATGCACAGGAGGAAAAAAGACAATTAAAAAGCCAAACAAAAATAACAATATCAGTATAAAAATAATGATGATGATAATGGTAAGAATGAAGAATTTACATACATGTACACACAGAGGGAAACGGAAGGCCTTGATGGCTTTTTAGTTGATGTGGACTAATCCGCAACATCAGAAGACACGAAGCCTTCAAATATAATACAAAAATGAATACACAAGAGAGAAAAAGACAAAAGAAAGAAAAGAAAAATAGCAATGTCAAAATCAAGGGCTTAGGTAAGGGTTATGGTGTTAGGCCTGTAGACAAAACAATACTATGCATGTGAGCCATTGTGTAGTAGATTACAGAAAATATTCATACTGGTTACTAGTTGCCATATTTAAAAAAAATAATAAAATAAATAAAAAAAACAGGGAAAAACAACATGAAAGACCACTCCATTCATTAGCACTGCATTAATTGACAGACATCTGTATTGAATTCCAATTTAAGGCCTTAATTGATGCTGATGGCGAAAATCATGTTGCCTCAGCCAGTAGCAACCATGATCACTGAATGGGACATCGGATGCTATACTTGTATTTACTTTTCAGGTCTTCCATTTCTTGCTCATGCTTTCGCTTCATGTATTCCAGTTCTTCTTTGAGATTCTTTTCTTTATGTTTTGATAGATCACCTAGACCTTTGTATTCCTTACCATGTCTGTCTTCTGTCTCTTGCAGTTGCCTCCCATGTCTCAACTTCATGTCTCTCATTTCCTCCATGTGCTTATCTACTAGAGCTGCAAAGTCTTTGGTGTATTTCAGCTTGAAGTCATTCAATTCTTCTGCCTTTTTCCTTGCATCTTCCTCATACTTCTTCCTCATCTCGTCATTCTTTTTCCGATAGTTTTCTTCCAGTTCTTTTTTCGTCTTCTCCTCCTCTTTTTTTCGGATTCGATCCTCCTCTCTTCTTTTCTTTTCATATTTAGCAAGTTGTTTTTCATACTCGTCCTGAAGATTTTTCAGCTTTTCCCGTTCCTTCTTCCGTGCCTCTTCCTCATCGTCAGCTCGTTTGTCCCACCATTCAGTTTGTTTCTTCTCCCAGGCTTCTTTCTGCTTTCTCATCTCCTGTCGGCTCACCTCAAGTTCTCTGTCAATTGTATGTTTTTCCTCCATTTCAGCTTTTATTTTTTCCTCCAAATCTTTTAGCTTACTTTGATACTCTTTACGCCGAGAATCGTCTTCTTTTCTTCTGTCTTTGTCCTGTGCTTTCTCTCTGTTCTTTTTCTTTTTGTCTCTCATCATGCTCCTTCTCAATGTTTTTCTTCATTTCCTCAAGTTGTGTCTCCATGAGTTTTCTTTCTTGTTCAGCTTCAGCTGTCTTTTCCTGAAGTCTTCTTTCCATAGTTTGCAACTCTTCTGCATGTTTTTTCTCTAGTTTCTCTTGCTGTTTCTTCATCTCTTCTTCCTTCTCTTGTAAAATCATTTCCACCTTCTTTTTAATGGATGCCTCTGCCTCCTGAAACATTTCAGAGGTGTAGCAGACGCCTCCGTTACTCTTCACCATTGTGTCAACCATGGCAATGAAGTCACTCACTTGTTTGTGGTTCTTAGCTTTATTATTTAGCACATGACATCGGCCTCCACAGTCTGCAATCAGCTTCCTGCAATATGGATTACACCTTGCTATGTAGTCCTCTAACTTTTCAACAATGCCATCATTCTGAAGTTTATCTCCATTTGTGAAGAGAACAATTGTGAATTCTTCCGAATTCTTTCCAAAGATTTGCTTAATCAGTTCCAAAGTGTCTTCCTCTTCTTTAGTGAATCTGCCAATTTGAAGCACCAGCAGAAACACATGTGGCCCTGGAGACAAAAGACTGATGCACTTCACCAACTCTTCATTTACTTTTTCAACGGACAAAGTGGTGTCAAATAATCCAGGTGTATCGACTACTTCAATCGAACGGCCGTCCACCTCACTCTTTGCTTTCTGACAATATGTGGTGACGGACAGCTGACTTGAGCCGGCTTTGAATTCCTTTCTTCCTAGAATTGTGTTTCCAGATGAGCTCTTCCCATTTCCAGTCTTGCCAATCAGCACAATCCTCAAACACTCCTGGCATTCATTAACTTCATCGCCTGTAAACAACAAACAACAAAAACTTGTTTAAAATACTTATCATCAAACAATGTCTATCAAACACCACCTCAATTGTTATGTTATATTCTTTGTTAATTCACACAATGAATACTTACATGAAACCACATTTGTTGCACTGAGCTCTTCAATTTCCCTTTCCTTTTGGGCGAGGAGTTCATTTTTCTGGAGGATCTTTTCTATCTGTGCATGTGCAAATGTGGTGGTTGTATAGGATCTTGATTGGCACTTAGTTGTCATTCCATCTACTTTATCCAACAAAGCATGAATTTGAAGCTGGTCATTCATGTTGAGGACAAATCTTTTTTCTGTATAGTTCTTGCAGAGTTCCTTGATGGCAATATTCCCATCCAAAAAGTCAACAACAGCTGCATGTGTACGATCTGAATTGGTGATAAACAGAGGCATTGTGATGTCTTTGCCTGGAAAGCCAAAGATGTCCTGGATAGTCTGTGACTCAGCTTTGTCATCATCAGTGAGGGGATTTGTAGACAAGATCAGGAAGAAGGCATGGACCCCCACAGGATCACAGAGAGAGATGCAATGGAATGATTCTTGCATTGCTGTCTCCAGAGGCTTGTCACTTAAGGAAGGCATCTGCACCAGGGAAACCCCACGTCCACACACCTCTCCCTGATGTTTAACACACTCTGATGAGTTGGAGGCTGAAAGAAGGTCTGGTTGGCCTAAAATGGCTTTGGCTGCTGCAATCTTCTCTTCTTCACTCTTCCCACAAAGAACCAGGTTCAGAGATGGTTTTCGCTGTTCAGACTTTGGTACTGTGGGCTCGTCATAGAAGGTGAGGAAAGACGTGCTGGTGTTAGACACCATCTTCTCAATAGTCTCCATTAACTGAGAACGCGAAGAATGAGTATTCTCAAACATGTTGAACTGTCTTCGCCCACAATCTTCAAGTAGGTCATTCAAAGCTGGTTCCTTCCCCTTGTGTGTATTCACAATCATTGTTAATTTTAAACTATCTTGGCCAAACAAACCAAGGGGGAAATTCAGTTTTTGCCTCATCTGAGGACTGAAGCCAGCGGGCTTCACTACTAACAGAAGAGCATTTGGTCCAGGATGGCACAAATTTGCACATTTTTTCATCTCACTTCTCACAGTCTGCTCAGGCAAACTGAAGATATCTGGGGTTTTTACTACAATAAGAGATTTCCCTCTCCACTCTCCACTGGTGGCCACACATTGCTTAATGGGTGAAATTACATCTTGATCTCCAGTGATAAGGTTACTAAGCTTAAGCTTTTTATCTTCAGTTCCTCCCAGCAGCACAATTCTGAATGCTGGCACTGCAAAACAAAAGAAGGAATTCATGCTGGGATTCACCTAATTCGCCTCACAGAGTCTTAGAAGCACTGCAAAAAAAGCTTTAAAAAAATACTCCAATTCTCATTTACTAGTAACTATTAATGATACGTGATGGGTATACCTTTAGCACCAAATATTACCACCTGGTAAACATTGCATTGCATTCCAGCTGATGCTTTTATCCAAGGTGTCTTGCTCAAGGTCACTTCAGGCATGGATGGGGTGGGGGTGGGAACTTCTGGCAACCTTCTAAACTTTAGGGTGCCCAAACATGTAATGAAGTTGTGCTGTCTACAGTAGTACTGTCCCCAAACACAACTGTGTGTTTGCCCCATGTGCACTACTGGTATACTATTGAATATCAATGAAGAAAAGTGAAATAACAAGTACTAACCTTCATTGATTGGATTTCCCGCAGGTCTGTCTGAAGGCCACATGTATGCTATTCAACACAAAACATTTAGATCCAAGTGTCAGGAAGTTAAGCACAAGTAAAAACATATATGTAGGGACAAATTACTGTTTTCATTTTAACTTCTGTCTTAAAGGGGGTCCGGGTAGGATTAAAAGTTTAATTAATCACGGCCCCGAGTCAGCCAATGCTTATGCGAGTCATTAGTAAGTGAACTATGGTTCTCGCGACCACTTCCACGGTCCGCTGTCACAAAACCCCACATGCAACTTTTGACAGGGCTGTCCGAACGAGTGTCATCACTTTACATACCATATTCATATTTGTATCACCTGCTGGAATTCCGTGATGAAAAACATTCTCACCGCGAGTTAATTTAAACAGCATTTTTTTCATGACAGTGTAGATTTTGAGACAGGCATGCCACGGGCACATACTACATTGTGCCCCTTTAAAGCACATTATATTTTAGTTTACACATTAGTTTACATTATTATATTTTAGTGGAAGTTTACTCACATCCAATCATTTTCCCAGCTGAACCAAGAGCTGCTGGCGCTGCTTTAATTGCCCTGTGAACTGAGCATCCGGCAGAAAAACATCAATGTGCATAAATATACTGTACACAATTTTCTTCCTCATCAATCACATTAACAAAAACTGTGTTCCTACCCAAACTCCAGCTGCCAGCTGCTTCAGGATGTATCCTGCTGTCATCAGGCTCAGCCACTGAAAGAACAAAATACCTTTTTTATTGCAAAAAATGTCACAATCAATTGCTTAATGTACTTTGTAAAGCAAATGATTGTTTAAAAGAAACTCAAGAGACACTGTTACAAACTGCTACCATTTGAACAAACAATGAAAACAAACTACCAAATAAAGAGAGATTAAGGGGGGATCAAACATAAGTAGTGAGACAAAGCAATGTTAACACAACACAACACAGAGAGCCAACCGGTCGTGCCCAAATGCAAGACAACCATCAATGGCACAGGTTTAAATAGTAGAATGCTCCTCCCCTGCACACCTGTAGTCACCCTTACCAAAATTGACCATGTTTTTTCTGTAGTAACCATGGTTTCTCCACATACTCTGAACCAACCACAGTATCACCATGGCTTTTCCATGTTTTATACTTGGGTAACCATGAAAAACGTGTTTCATGGATCATGGTTATTCATGGTTTTCATGTTTTTTTCAACATGGTTTGTGTCAATGGTTTAACCATAGTCACAAACCATGCTCAAAAAAACATGGTGGATTGTGGGTTTCATGGTCACCCAAAAAACATGAAAACCTTTTCGCAGCCATGGTGTAATAGTTAGGGAGTTGGACTGAAGATCACAGAGTTGCGGGTTCATATCCCAACCTTACCTCTCCCTACACCTCCATCCATGACTGAAGTGCCCTTGAGCCAGGCACCTAACCCCACATTGCTCCAAGGACTGTCACCAATATGTGTGTGTTTGATAATAAACAGCAGTTAGTGTAATTTATAATAGTGCAATTTTCCTTTCATTTCAAGAACCTAGGGCTCTATCATGGCGGAAATTGTCATCCACGAGGTTCTTTATTTGTGATGCTTCCTCTGTCCTAATTAATCACATCACACGTAGAGTAGTCTATTGTATATACCTTCAGAAGTGGCATTTAGCCTTCTGTATTTGTCTGTGAAAACAGATAACAATATAACAAAACAACATCGGTTAGTGTATACCAACTTACCAACAGTTTGATCCCTGGTCCCATGGACTGCTTCACCTTGTCCCAAGTTCTCATGACCACGGAGTGCCACATCCCTTAAGGCAACACTGCTCAAATGTTGCCCCTTGTTTATCTCTAGCATGTTTTGAATGGCCTTCAATAGCTCTGTGCGGTCAAGATTCTTGTGCCATGGCAATGTGTGTCGACACTTTTTTATCATGTCCCCAATGAGTGGATTTTGCTGAAGTCTATGACGTACAGCTGCACCCTGCTTTTCAGGTACTGATTTGAGCACCAGCAAATGTTTCAATTCCTGGTCATTGTACAATTCCAGGATCGATTGCAGCTTCTGGTTGTGTTTGTCTGTGAAGTCTTCAGGGTGTAGCAGCAGCAAGAAGACATGAGGTCCAGGAACACTCCATTCTACAAGCTCAGAGTTGTCTATATGCAGTAGATCTGGAGTGTTGATGAGAACTCGCTTTTTTTCCTCTACTTTTACTCTGCAAAAGCAACCCTCTTCCTTGTATGCCTTGAACACATCCTCCCCCGCTATGAGATTTCCCACTGAATCCCTGTCATCCCAACTGCAGCCCAGAAGAACAATCCTGAGTTCAGACACTGTAAGAGAAAAATGGTAATTTTAAGGTAAAATTATATCAGAATTAATTATGCTACTTTAGATTAGCACTAATACATACAATGTTAATGCCTGTATAAGTAACTTGTAAGACATGTGCTAAGCAAAATCAAACATATGATGCATGTATTCGCAAATGCCTTGTTCATGCACAAATATGGATTTATTACCAATATAGCCTTAGCAGTAAGCCTAAGTAGTAAGTGGCAGAATACAATTTGTACAAGCACAAAACACACTGTGTGAACAAACCCTGAGGAGTTTGAAAACAGATGTGGAATAAGCAGAAATGACAGGCCAATCTCATCGCTCTGGGTCACTGGCAAAGTGTTGTGGGCACAAGTGAGAGGAAGGAGCTAAGGAAGTAAGTAGGCTCAGGGCATTTCTCAAAACCTAGTGCGTGCACCTCCAAGTATATCAGCCATATTAGGCCCTAGTCACACCCAGTGATTGGATACTCTTTGGTGAACTCTACGGAGTATCCAATTACTGGGTGTGACTAATTAGGCTGAATACACTTGGAAGTGCGCACACTAGGTTTTGAGAAATGCCCTCAGAATCGGGTAGGCTGTCTGTAGTTACCCATCATGCACTGCAGATCTTGGAGCTTCATTTCTCAAACATTAACTTATTTATAAAAGAACAACCAAGTTTCGCTTCAAAGCTATTTACTCTTCATTATATTATACATTTATTGTAGGGTTTTCACAATTAAAACTAAGTGGGACATGACATCTCACCACCTCACCGTCATTGAGAAGCATTGAGAAAGGCTAGTTACAATTTTAGATTTAAGTTCACTTCGTTAATAGTGATGTGAAAATTAGGCTTCCTGAACCAATGAGGCTTTTAGGCAAAAAGGTTCGTAGCCTTTCGTAGCATTTATCGAAGCCTCGTTTCTCACTGGCGCCATCTGGTGTGCAATGAAATGACACGGGAGGCATTGATTTCATTTTGAAATACATTTTCTTGTGTATAATTTGTACCCTTTCCTTTTCAATAAATGTGATGGGGTGTGTGTATGGAATTAATGACTCGTGATTGTGGAACACTCAAATCAAGTTTAACGCTGACCCTGTGTCATTGTGGAAGTGAGAGAGAGCATTATTGTGTGGAGGTCGGCGCGCAACTAGGAGTGATCGGCCATTAACGCAACACAATAAGCAGCCAATTTAAATAACCAGAAAGAAATATAATGAATAGAGTCACATTATATGAATGAAATGTAATTCTAGGGATACTAACAAATATCAGTTATCCACTACTTATATTCGAACTCACAATTATAAAGGTAGCACTCTGTCGCCTTCACCACTATACCAGGCTTGCAGATGATTTTATGGTTTACTTGGTCAAGTTTAACAGAAGGCTACCCTGCAAAATCAAGAATTAGATGAATTATCATCATCACGTCGCTACTACAAGGATTTGAACCGACGATCCTAAGAATACAGTTTAACCACTGCGCCAGTCGCTTGACTCTTCTGAATGGGATAGCTGAGTTTTCTTGTTGTAGTCAAGATGAACGAACTTGTAAAGACTATTAAAACCTGCACAAAACCTATTATAAATAAAATATGTCTGCTCTCCTATTTAGCTGTATATAGTTTAGTACTAATAATTGCTGACAGAAATGCTGTCTTATTTATGGTAACTTAGCTCAAGGTAGAACTAAAACAATTTTCCACCTCGTCTTCGGAAGTGTCTCACTTTGAAAATCTAAAGGGAATTGCATAGATCATATTTGGACATTTGGATCAATCTACGGCATGAGTTGAATTTATTGTATAGTGGAACCAAATCAAAGTCACTACATATCCAGTCTCAACACTCACACAACAAACGCAATCTGAAAACTTGACAAGTGCTCCGATGTGCAGAAAGCTCGTTTGGGTAGCGGCACGCAATGAAACGTCCACGCGCCTCACAAAATGTGAAGCCTCATCTGGCATTGTCACGTGGTTTTTATTGACGACACACGCCTCGAAGCGAGGCTTCAGATTTTACGCCACTTTTGCTCGAAGCAGGCTTCGAAGCCTCACTTCAAGTTTCCCATCACTATTGCAGGGCTGATAGTATTCAGGCTCTATTCCTGATTTCAGGCTTGACGGGGTTTGCAGAAATAAAAACATTGATAATAATTAGCCATTAGATTATTCTTATCTCAGAAAGTGGTATAGGTTCAGGGTTTTCTTCTACCATCAGGCTTGAATAATGGTCATACACAGGCTATTAAATGTTTGAATAATGTGTCAAAATAGGCCTACGTTACGTCACTATGCAGTATCTTGTCGTCGTCGTTACAGCAGGGAAAAAAGTTCAGGCTCAGGATTTTTTTTCGCCATCACCCCTGCTATTGGTAACAATTAACCATCCAGCAAACTAATGCAATTCAATTGTATTGTTCTACTTTGCTACTTGTATACATTTTGATGGTGGCGGCAGGACCAGTGTGGGTGGGTAAGGTATCTGACCTGGGCATTGTAGCGAAGGGGAGTAGAGTTGCCCAGCCGGGATTCGAACCCAGACCTTCTGGGGTAGTAAACTGGGGGGCTCTGACCGCTGCACCCAGAGACAAGCTCGTTGGCGTGACAGTCAGATCACACCCACAACCCAAGTGATAGTTACTCCATCACACCGCCTTCTCCTTCGGGAAGTGCGCCTGTGCGCTTCACACACTCAAGATGTCCCTCACGCAACTGCCCATGATACTTATCCTATCCTGTGTGCCCCATCATCAGTGCTTCACCCATCACTTACGGCTCATACACAATGGGTACGCTTCCAATGGCCTCACGATAGCCATCCCACTTCTGACACCATTTGTAGCGAAGGGGAGTAGAGTTGCCCAGCCGGGACTTGAAACCAGACCTTCTGGGATATTAAACTGAGGCTTTGACCGCTACACCAAAGAGCCAGGCTCCTTGGTGTGACAGTCAGAACACATACACAAACCTAGTGATGGTCACTCCATCACAGGCATGCAGTGCCTTACTTTAGAATAGGGAAACAATTCCCAATCAATAAGTCAATAACTTGTAGGTATTACTGCTTGCTCTCATTGACGCAGTGTCCTCTTCAGAATAGGGAACCTATCACAGCTCGTAACTAAGTAACTTCACTACTGTACTTAAGTAGCCTATATTTTGGAGTACTTTTTACTTTTCTCAAGTTTTTTTTTTTTTTGGAAAACTTTCCCTTTTACTTCACTGCATTTCCGAACTAAATTGCATACTTTTACTCCACTAAATTTTTAATGTTCAGTTTAGTTACTCGTTACAAAAAAGAGAGAAAAAAAGAGAAAAATGAAGCCTGGGCTCCGGCGTAGGTCATCACGCGTAGGTAGACAAGTTTATTTTCTGTCTAAACATTGTCTAAATTTAGTGTCTTGAATTTTTTAAAGTTTGCCAAAATGCAAAAAATGTCTTTCAAGCCGCATTTTACTTTTTACTTGTACTTTTCATTACATTACTTGATTACATTTTTTTTTACCATACTTCTCATACTTAAGTACAAGACGTTTCAGATAATTTCAGATTTTTACTCAATTAAAATTTCAGTCAGTGGGTTTTACTTTTACCAAAGTCATGTTTTTGGAGGGGTACCCATACTTTGATTTGAGTATGAGATCTCAGTACTTTATACAACACTGCTTGCCCCGACCCAGGGCGTACCAGGGAGTATCCAGTGTACCAGGAGCTTATACATATTGAATTCTGGCACTGACTGCTTACAAATAAATCTAGGCCTACTGGGTCCGACTCCTTACTAATGTTAAATTGGTAATAAATCCCTAATTGTTCATGAACAAGACATTTGCAAATACATGTCTCACAAATGTTTGATATTGCTTATTACATGCCTTACAAGGTACATACAGGCATCAATATCGTAGCCTATATACAGTCAATCCGGAAAGTATTCACAGCGCTTCACTTTTTTCACATTTTATTATCTTACAGCCTTATTCCAAATGCTACAAATGAATCTCTGTTGTCAAAATCCTACACAAATTATTCCATTATGACCATGTGAAAAACAAGCTGTCTTGACAGTTTACACCATCTAAAGCAAATTTGTTTATCTTGGTCTCATCAGACCACACGACATGGTTCCAATGATCCATATCCTTGGTCTGTTCATCTCTCTTGAGACCAAGATAAACACATTTGCTTTAGATGGCGTCAAGCATGTATGGTGGTAAACAAGTGAGTTTTACACAAAAAAGTGCATAAAAAGTGCAAAATCTGGCTAGTCAAGCATGGTTGTGGGACTGACATCGTTTGGTGATGTATGGATGCCGTCAACATTGGAAATCTGAATTACACCTAAAGAAGCATGCATGTCAACATGCACTGTGACTACAGAAGCAGATCATGATACTCTCCATAGGATTTCATTCAAAACTCACACCCATCTATTTTAGCCAGGTGCAGACTCAAAATGTACAATTTCAATGTTCTGAAAGGTTGAAACGCACACCGATGACCTCCCTTTTAATCCCTTTTCATTTCGAAATGAAAAACTGAATGTAGTTGCTGCCAAAGGTGGTTGTACAAAGTATTAAGCAAACGCTGTGAATACTTTTGTAAATATTTCTTTGTTTTTTATTTTTATACATTTTCAAAACTGTCAAGACAACTTGTTTTTCACATGGTCATAATGGAATAATTTGTATAGGATTTTGACAACAGACATTCATTTGTAGCATTTGGAATAAGGCTGTAAGATAACATGTGAAACAAGTGAAGCGCTGTGAATACTTTCTGAATTGACTGTATTAATGCTAATAGATGTAACGCTAAAATAAAGTGTTACCAAAGATTTTTCAAACAATGAAGAAATAACACTTATCTATTACAGCTTTTCTCAATTGATTTGAGTAGCAGTCATTTAAAACTCTACGCGTTTAGAATAGGTAACATTCTACAATGTCAAACAGCATTTGTTTTGCTTAATAATAGAATAGAATGAAATATTGTCTGTATCAGTACTGAGATGTAAAGCCTCCCTTCAAGTCTAAAGTATGAAAGGTCCCAGCTGTGCCAAAGCATTTACTATGTGTAACAAAAGTAACATCTGCCTTCAAATAACACATAAACAACACATCCTTTGCAATGTATGAATGCCTCATGTCAGTCACACTTTTCATGCCAACACCATCTTGTTTTTTTTAATTGGGAAGTGTCAAAAATTCACTCATCAGCCGTACTTAGTCTAGATGGACTTTACTTGATTTTTCCCTCACTAGTTTAACTACCCAGAATCAGAAAAAGTTAATAAAAATAAGAATTTTTCAAAAAAAAATGTAATCAATATATTAGATATAGAATAGTGGAAAGACAACATATCAGTTGTTAAAAACAAGAAAAATACAATTGATGGGGAAATTTGGTCGCAAATAAGTCATGACCAAAAAAAAGTTCACATACACTTATACTGTATGTTGTAGGACCCTTTTTTAGCTTTGATTATGGCACACATACAGTAAATGAATGCATTGACATAGACAGTATAGTCATAGACAGTACACATGCAGTTCACCTAGAAGAGTTCTACCTAAACAATACACATTCAGACATTTTAAGTGGAAGACTGGGCAACAGAAGTAATACATTTAATAATAATACATTTTATTTTGAGCGCCTTTCAAGATACCCAATGTCAAGTAGAAGTAGTAGCAACAGTAGCAGTGGTAGTAGTAGTAGTTTTGGAATGCATTACAGTAAATGCATCCAAAGTTAGGTGAACAGATATGCAATCAATCCAAACTAAATCTGATGCCTGTCCGTGTCTACTTTGGTAGACAATAGCGACAAGGTGTGAACGCATTTTAGTCTGACTTACTTGAAGGTGGCAGATTCAGGCTGTTTTTGCGTTTCTTGGGTGGCATCTTATCTCTGTCTGCAAGAGCACAGAGAAAAACATAATTTTGTTCTTTTATATTGTGAAAGGTAGGTGACCCTAGCCTACATAGAAATGTGAAGGTAAATGTGTCTATTGCTCTATTACAAGTTGATGAAAAAGACAGGTAGGATTATTTGGATACATAAAACCTACTTTACTACTTCTCCTTGGGTGCTCAGACTAAAATCTTCAAATCTTGACGTTAAAGGGACACTGTGAGATTTTTAGTTGTTTATTTCCTGAATTTATGCTTCCCATTCATTAATGTTACCTTTTCATGAATACTTACCACCACCGTGAAATTCTAAGTATTCCTTTTGACTTAAAAAAAAATGCACTTTTCTTACATGAAAAGGGGGATCTTCTCCATGGTCCGCCATTTTGAATTTCCAGAAATAGCCATTTTTAGCTGCAAAAATGACTGTACTTGGGCCATACTAGAAAATATTTGTTTATTACTTAGTAAACTTTCATGTAAAGATCAAATTTGGCAATAAGCAGCCCAGTTTCAATGAGCAGCATAGTTGCAGTACCTTTTTTGACCATTTTCCTGCACATTGTCCCTTTAAGGCTATTTTATCCACATTGATTATATTCTGAGGTGGCTGGTGAACTTGTGATGTCAAGTTAACCATGCTGTTTTTTTACATTTTATATCAGAATTGATTAACCAGTGTACAGTGTGTCCAAAACTCAGCTGCCAGAGTCCTCACACACACAAAGCAGTGGCAACACATTACCCCCACACTCAAGCAGCTTCCACTGACTACCAGTCATTACCTACAAAATCCTACTCCTCACATGCAAATCCTTCCATGGGCTCCAAAATGCGATCTGTTCCTTTACTCTGTATGGGGTCAGACACCCCAGTAGGGTCAGATGCAGGTAGTGCTAGGGAGACGTCCCTGACTAGCCATTCATTTGCCTTGTTGAAAGGCAGCCTTGGCCTCCAAAATCTAATCAGTTCATGTATCTATCATAAAGCATTAGAACACAAAATTTGGAGCATATCCGTGCACCTTTTCAAAAGTTAACATGAACACAAAATATCTGCGGCTGCAGTAGCAGCCACCGGCACAAAAACACAACAGCCCTGTTAAAAAAAACACAACACCCCTCTTTATAACATAACAGGCCCTGTGTGCCAAATCTGGTGTTACTGCCAGAGCCAGATAGTCCTTGGGAAAGAGTTAATACTCACCAGCTGCCATCGCCACTGGCGGATAATCTAGTTTTATTGGTTGAATCATTGTTGACAGCTGGATAGAAGAACACAATACATGTCATTTCTTGTCCTTGTTACCATTCATGCACACAAGATGGCACTGTGAACCATTATTCAAAGCACTGCAATATACTGGCTGTTAAAGTGAGGGACCTTTGGGTTGTAAATGAAGTACAACTGCATACAGGATGGGAAAACTGATGTGTTCAGACACTGTTTAAAAATACACAGCAACAATGTTATCCATATTTAAGTTTGAATGTTTTTTGCTATAATCTTGAAAGCCACACAGTAGTTATAATATAGTAATAGTATAACGACCTTGTAATTCATGCAGGCCTACATTTGATTTTATATTGAAGTAGAACCCCCAAATTAAAACACTATCCCCTTGAATTACAAAGTCCGACGTTTTCCTTAAACATACAAAATACCTCAAATAGCAAGTGTTTTATGTCATTCTTCAAGTAGGCCTATTTGCACTCCACTCAGTGTTTGAGCCTGACGGGAGAGTCTCAGGCATTTAACACTAGAACTACCACGGAGGGGTCAATTGACCTTTTTACCTAAAAGCCCCACAAGAGGGTCATTTGACCCTTTGGACCCCCTGCGGACACTCCTTTTGTTGTGGAAATGTGGCTGTTAGCAGCTCACAGCTGTCACTTGAGACACAGAGTGTGTGTGTGTGTGTGCGTGTGTGGATCATTTCCAATGCCTGTTGAGTGCTAGATCTCTGCATCTTCGTTCCTTGGAGAGGAGCTTCTTTCACCACAAATGTTTTGAGGGAAATGAAGCAGTAGTCCACATGCACTGGTATTTATCCACCTAACAATTGCCATGTTGCATTCACATGAGTCGTTATGGTCACATGGCATGGGAGATTCACACATTACAGTTTTTCTCGATTGGTTTCTCAAAACAACACGGACAAATCCCCAAACCAACCCGCAATTTCCCAAAACAGAATGCCATTTTTCATTGCTTTCATCAGATATCAAATGCCCTGTACATGTCTCAAATGTCCAGTACATCTCTGCAGATGGATATGTACAAATACCCTTCAGTCGACACACTCAGCATACATTCAGCACATTTTCCAAATAAATTGACCTTGCTTATCTAAACGAATTAGACAATTCTCAGTCTAATGGTTGCCCTCTCCAAAACACGTCAGCATCATTTAATTGTGTAAGTCATCATATGCAAAGTGGTCCCAAAACAGTCAAGGACATCATATTTCAAGAATTTCATTACATAGTAAATTCATGACAGTGTTCAACAGGTCAGATGGTATTGTAACTTTACTAGTTAGTAGAAAATATTTTTACAACCGTGTATACTACAGTTTCCTCTGTTATTTGGCTAATTTCATGACATTTTTCAAACGACATTCTGTTTTGAACAATTGCTAGTTGCTTTGGCATTTGTCCATGTTATTTTGAGAATGTTATCTCTGTTTTGGGAAATGAGCCAAACCCATGAGAAACCTGTGATATATGGGCATTACTGTCTGTATATGAATTTACAGTAAAGAAAGTTACTGATAAATGTCCTTGGTAAATTATCTGTGTTGTCAAACTTCAATGGTTTCACTCACTTTTTCATTTTTATACATAGTCGAAATCTGTTAGCTGAATGTAGATAAAACACCTAACCATTTTGACTGGAGTGCTTACACAATGGCAAAGAGACAATGTATTTTGGGGGTACTGATGATATATCTGGGGAAGGAATTTAGTTTTGACACATGGGTAAACTGTTTTTGGGGTGATATGAGCGAGTGATGAGGATCCATGTAGTTATGCTGAACCATCCAGTTTATTTTGACAGAAGGACTAAATGAATGCAAATGAGCCAAAGCAATTGAGAAGGATCTATGCCATTTTGATGAGATGTGAGACGGTTTAGTGCTGATGCAAGAATGAGGTGTTTTGGGAGGTATATGACATTTTGCTAGTTATCTGAACTGTTGTGCAGAAGTGTAAGAATGTTTGGCCAAATGACCCAATGGTTATAGGAATGTCATCTCAGTTTCAAGAAATTAGCCAAACCAATTCTCTGGTTGCAGTCATATGATTTGTCATGATCACATGGGACATTCACACGTTCATTGATGACTTATATGAAGAAAATGTGCTGACATGTTTTCAGGACAACCATTACACTGAGAATCAACCAATTGGGATAGATCAGTAAGGTACATTCATTTGAAAATTCTACTAAATGTAAGCTGATTGTGTTAACTGTAGGATACTTGTACATAGCCATTTGCAAGGATGTACTAAATGATTGAGACATGTACAAAAGCATTTGAAATTTGATGAAAGCAATGATAAATGCCATTCTGTTGTGAGGAACTGCAAATTAGTTTTGGGATTTGTCCATGTTTTGAGAATGACATCTCAGTTTCAAGAAATGAGCCAAACCAATGGAGAAAAACTGTAACACACTGTCCGCCAAACTGTGATATCTGTCTTTGCTGCTGATATCTTCATGCAAGTTGCTATTTACCTGTGGTGATTTTGGAGGCTGACAGCCCTTGGGAAGGAGCTGTCTGTCCCTGTTTGTCTTGGCTGTTAGCACTGTAAGGTGTGACCCCCTCACCCCTCACCCCACACACGGCCCCTAACAGCCTCATTACCATAACAAAATGAGTGATTAGTGTATTAGGTAAAAGTCGCCGGGTCAAATGACCCCTCTCTGGTACTTCTAGGTAGGCAGAAAAATCCTGGTAGTTCTAGTGTTAATGACCAGCTTTAGATTTATTGTTTAAAACCTAGTAGTTGTGTGATTGTTTCCATTTTCAACTGTATTCAACTGTATTCCATCTACCGGTATATTTGTATTACAGGTAATACTTAATGCACTATCATCAGTGACAAACATAACTCAGCCAAGTATGCGGTCATTTACAACCCAATTTACATAGGCTCAGTAGAGGTAGGAGTGAAGGAGGACAGAGAAGATTCCCAAAGATTCAAATAAGCTGCAGGCTGCGCTGCAATCAGAGCAATCTGAGCCTCCATTTTAAGACAGGAATTCAACAACACCAACCTCTCAATTACAAATGGCATGTACACAATAAATAATAAAATAGAAAGGAGTCCAATCAAGTGAGGGTATAGACATTCACAGGCTTAATGAAACATTGTGAATATGTTAGCTTTTTATAAGTCTGCATGAAATCCTAATATTCTGAGAATGTTCATTTGGTTTAAAAATCAAGAAATCATCCATGATTTTGATTTGAGCAGCATAGGCTATCCATTAGTCAAATGTGTTGGCCCGTTTGAAAAAGGTTTTAGGCCATTCTCCAACACTTACTAGGTTGAACAGTCAAACACCCTTAGGCTAACTATGCATTGCCTACATGGTAAAATAGACCTGTAAAGAAACAGTTAGCACACCCGGTTCTCAAATTTACATAAGTAACTTACTTGGCTCTGCTTTTTTATGGAGGAAGACACATTCTTCAAGCAAAGCACATCGGCATCTCTGCACGAAATGGAGTCAACTTGTGTTTCCTTTCACTTCATGTAATACGTTCGCATTACCGCTGTTGCGCAGGTACTATTACAAGTAACCTGCAGAACCAGTTGTTGGAATCAGGCATGCCAACGGCAGGACAAAGCAGACAGTTGTCCCAGGCCTGGGGGGGCAGAATTGGGTTCTCATTTACATTGTATGTATGGGGTGGGGGGCCCTTTCAGATGACTTTGCCCTGGGCCCAGCCAAAGCTACGTCCCGATTTGACTTGCACAAGCGCCTTACGTCTTCATCTCATGATCTACCTTCTCCCTAATGCTTGTCTCCAGTCATGAAGTAAAAAAGCTCAAAGGTCAACCTTGTAAAACCCTTCAGAAACCAAACTTTGCTCCGTAGCAGGGGCGGAGCACTGGTATTGTGACAGGGGGGCAGGAGATGTGTCAGAGGCCCCTCTCATACCTTATGTTTTTAAAAAAAATACCGGCAATAAAAGCATTTACAATTTGCCATTGTAACAGAGTCACACACGACAAGGAGGAGTTCTCTGTCTGTTTGACTAAGGAGTTCTGTGCCAGAGTTTCTCTCTCTCTCTCTCTCTCTCTCTCTCTCTCACTTTCTCTCTCTCTCTTTCTCTCTTTCTCTCTCTCTTTCTCTCTCTCTCTCTCTCTCTCTCTCTCTCTCTCTCTCTCTCTCTCTCTCCAAGTCAGCTCCATTCAAATTCTGCTCAGCATGCATAGTGCACTCTTCTAAATATTATAAACAAGTATAGGATCTTTAAAAAAAATAAAACAACAAAGAAAACCGTAGGCCTATGCAACACAATATTTCATTTTGGGGGAAATTATTTTAACTTAAGTTATATCAATCACACAACCAAACATAGCTTTCAATTCTAAAGGTCAATCCACAGTGATTAAATAAAATGTAATGAATTATAACTATTTAATAATATTTATTTTAATATTTTTAAAAGCCAATGGGTTTGCAGTGAAACATGTAGGCTAAGTTGCTGTTGTTGTCACAAAAAAATCTGAGTAGGCATATTTTATAGCCAACGAAATAGACTGTTGTTTGCATGCTGGAGATAGGCTACAATGCAAGGGGTCACTAGAGAAGGTGCTGTTTGCATTTTCAAAACCTCAGATATGCTGTAACCATTGCACTGGGCAAGTCCATACCATGACAAAATCAAGGAGACCTTTTGTAAAAGACAAGCGACACAAAAAACCCTGGTATACCAACAGTTTCCACATGATACCAGATCCCCATTAGCCCTCTGCGCGAAAAATGATAGAATAAAGCAACACATGCTCTGTCTCATTTTCTCCCCGATTTTTGTCACACAGTTGACCCTACTGATTTTCGCGATGACAGCCAGAAAAGGTTGCGCTGTCAGTGCAACACTTCAGACCGTCCTACTTAATGGTGCAACAGCATCGCAACTAACAGAGACGAGCTAGAGGGCTAGGCTAGCTTCAGTCCATCGGCCACGACTCATGACTTTACTTCACCACATGCATTTTTTGCATTATTAAAATGCGGGAACAGCCGACGGTACGGGACGGTAGTACGCAACAAAAATCACCTCAGTAGACACTCAGCTTTGTTATCAGTGCAGTATAGAATCATTGGCACTCGGCGGTTCTATTAAGTAAACATGACTTAGCCTACCTTTCAATATTGTCAAGTGTCCGTGAAGTTCATCACGACGCCTATCCAATTCGTTGTCAATAAGGTCCAAGATCAAAGTAGTCCCTGAGTGCAGCACTCAGCTCATTTCAGACGTTGGCTACTGATAGAATATGTGGACTTCTTCATTAAGCCATTACTTCCAACTCTACCGGCTTTTATTCAGGATACAACAGACGTCTTGTGTAAAATTGAAGAAGACAATTTCATTGGCTCAGAATCTTTACTGGTAACAATGGACGTTGAGGCCCTCTATACGAACATTGACCATAGACAGGGCCTTGAAGCAATGAGTCATTTTTTGAATCAACGACCTCAACCTCAAAGTCCCCCCACTGATTTTTTGGTACAATTAACTGAATGGACACTTAACAATAATGTGTTTCTATTTCAGGATAAAGTGTATAAACAAGTCAAAGGTTGTGCCATGGGGGCCTGTTTTAGCCCCTCCTATGCAGGTTTATTTATGGGCAAGTGGGAGGAGGATTTTGTTTTCAATGAGAGAAATGAATTTAAAAATAAGATACTTTGGTGGACGAGATTTATTGATGATGTTTTATTATGGTGGAACGGCACTAAAGAAGAATTGTTACTATTTCATAGCTATTTGAATTCAGCCAATCCTAATGTGAAACTATCTCTTGATTTTGATTCTCATAAAATTCATTTCCTAGATTTAGAAATTTACAAAGATGAACATGGCTATTTGCACACTACAATTTTTAGGAAAGAATCACACAAAAATACCATACTCCATGCAAAAAGTTTTCATTCTCCTACTCTGGTTAAAAATATTCCTTTTGGTCAATTCCAGAGACTACGAAGAATTTGCAATAATGATCAGGAGTTCAGTGTTAAAAGCAAAGAAATGTACGGTCGTTTCAAGGAAAGGGGCTATCCCCAAAAAACATTGGATTCGTCTCTTAGTAGAGCAACTTCCTTAGAGCGTCACGCCTAGTACCGACTGGGGAAATTGGCAGGCGGGATCCGCGACGCGCAATATCGCGCTGGGGGTGTGGTCACGGATACTCCCAGTAGATTCTCCCCGGGGCTAACAACGCTGCTCACCCGACTTTCGAGCCTCGCGGCGCGGCATGTGTCTCGCAGCTGACACCGGGTAGACCGAGCGAGATAACAAACGGCGAAAGGTCGTTTGCACACATTACTCACCCAATATCACAACACAGTGTGTACATGGCTTAAATTTGATTGTGTTTTGGTCCTAGATAACATTTAAGCCCGTTATATCATTATAGAAGTACAGAAGTATCTAATATAAGCTTGTAGCTGCCTGGTTCTGGTAAAATGCTAACGTTAGCTTACCCGGTTAGCTCAAAACATCGAGTGATCAAATGGCAATGTGGGGTAACCTATTTGTGTTACATAAGTTCGTGGTGCATTTTTACATCAATCCGTGGTAGTTGTGACATTTATAAGCATTTAGGGTCTTTATATTAAGCAAAAACGTGATGTTGGAAATCACAGAAATCGCCGCCATGTTTTTCAAATTTTTTTGTAACTCCCGCCCTTGCTACCCATACGCCCATCTGATTGGTTATTGGACCATCAAATTTGCATGATATAGAGATCTCGTCTATATCAAATCGCTTCCCGCTGCGATATCGCTTCACCCTCCGCGATATCGCCCCCATTCAAAGTCAATGAGAGCAGAGCGGAATTACTCTGTGTGGGTACGGGCCGTCAGTCTCTAGTCAAGTCAAGTCAAGTAGGTTTTATTGTCAATTTCTTTACATGCACTGGTCATACAAAGAATTTGAAATTACATTTCTTGCTTTCCCATACAGACATAGACTAATCTAGGTAAGGACGTAGACAGTATAGACATAGACAGTACTTATACATGGACTTAAGACAGTATGGACATAGACAGTGCTCATACAGACATTTAAAGTGCAAGACTGGACAGCAGAAGACTTGTAGAGGACATACATTAAAGAGGTATTGTTGTGCTTTTGTGCTTTTCCTAAAAAAAGTCCTTTATAGCGTTCTGACATGGTAATAGTAGCATTTGAAGAAAAATAAATATTAAAAAGGTCTGTCAAGTACACCAGCAGCAGTGTGTGTGTGTGTGTGTGTGTGTGTGTGTGTGTGTGTGTGTGTGTGTGTGTGTGTGTGTGTGGTGTGTGTGTGTGTGTGTGTGTGTGTGTGTGTGTGTGTGTATGTGTTTAGTGCAGGTAGAAGGTGCGGTGTGCGTCTGTGTGTGTGTTCGTGTGTCTGTGTGTGTGTGTGTGTGTGTGTGTGTGTGTGTGTGTGTGTGTGTGTGTGTCAGTGTGTGTATGTTTGAGTTTAGTGCAGAAAGTGCAGTGTGCTTGTGTGTGTGTGTGTGTGTGTGTGTGTGTGTGTGTGTGTGTGTGTGTGTGTGTGTGTGTGTGTGTGTGTGTGTGTGTGTGTGTGTGTGTGCATGTTTTGAGTTAGTGCAGGTTGAAAGTTCAGTCACAAGTATAGTAGTGCAGGTGGAATGTTCAGTCGCAGATATGGTGGTGGGGGATGGGGGGGGGGGGGCTGTCAGTGGCCTTGCTGGCTAGAGGCTGACAGTGGAGGGAGAGTGGGTTGAGTGTTCAGCATCTTGATCGCTTGGTGCATTGTGCTGCTCGCCAGCCTGGTGGTACGGGAACGGAGGCGCCTGTACCTCTTTCCAGAGGGCAGGAGGCTGAACAGTTTGTGTGCAGGGTGGCTTGTGTCTTTGATGATCATCAGTGCTTTCCGGGTGAGGCGTGTGGTGTAAATGTCCTGCAGGGAGGGGAGTGGTACTCCAATGATCTTCTTCGCTGTGTTCACAACACGCTGGAGTGTCTTCCTGTTTTTCTCCGTGCAGCTTCCTCCCCACACTGTGATGCAGTTGGACACGACGCTCTCTATGGTTCCTCTGTAGAATGTTGTCATGATGGAGGGTGTAGCACTTGCCTTCTTTAGTTTGCGCAGGAAGTAGAGACGCTGATGGGCCTTCTTCGCCAGTGATGTAGTGTTGGTGGTCCAAGAGAGGTCGTCGCTGATGTGCACTTGTGGGAGTTTTTGGGTGATGTCTGGCACCAGTTAATAAACTTATGTATGGTATGTTAGATTAATAAAGTATATAATAAGCAGCAATTAAACTAGTTGTGGAAGAAGTAGGCCCAATTACACCGCCTGTGCCTGTGTTGAAGAAGTAGGCCCAAAAAGGCTGCTTGTGCCTTGCTGACATGAAAGACAAACAGTCCAGACACGCTCCTAATACAGGAGCAGATGGTCAAGAATGACAAGGGTAGGCGCCTCGCTTAAGCACGTGTATTCCAAGCACACATGCCAAGTGAGGCACAGACAGACACACACACACAGAAGCAGTTGTATAAGCATTAAAGAAAAAACCTATAGGGATAGATAAAAGACAGAACCTGTAATGAAAAGATATGCCCAGGTAATGCATGGCACTATCCAAGATCCTGAAGTCTGTACGCGGTCTGTAGTAATGTAGTGATGTAGTAACACAGAAGTAGCATGACCTAGGAAGATGCTCAAGGGGAACATAGGTATACACACACACACCACACACACACACGCTACACACACACATACCATGTCCACACACATACATGTTTTTAACTATGGTACATTTATATGAAATCTAATGTACTGACATATGTATATCTTGATGTCTTGCCTAGGTGTAAGATGGGATGCAGGTACTGATGATGGAAAGGTACATATGTGTCACAGACATGGAAACTTCCATCCATCGTTAAATGTTAACCCAAGTCCATTAACGTGTTCTAATGTGTTTACTTATGACCAGAAAATGCACTTTGTGAGCGGGTGCGCTGTAGATGTGCCCACGGAACCGAGAGAGAGGAGATGAGCATATAGTATATAAAGGGGGGGTAATTTAGGCCCAAGTTGGGTTCAGTTTGGGAAAGTCCTCTGGGACTGCCCTGCTGTTCTCCGGGCTCGCGACTCTCTGTGTTCCGGTGGTCTCCTGCAGCGCATTCGCATCAGTGTACTGTACTGAGTGTATTACTTTTTTAAGTGATCTCTTTGTGCAATCTGAGCGAATAAAGTCTTCATCAACAACGAGTAGAACGGTTTGGACAGCACTTCTTTCTGATCTGGTCTACCTCAATCTGACTGTGCCTGGGGGCTGACTTCTCCCAAGAAGAAATCCACGACAGAAACTGGCGAATCCACGAAGGGACATCAAAAGGGTTTTCTTGCCGACGAGTGGATCCTTTTCTCCCACTGAGGCTGACGCCATAAAGCCGGCTAAAAAGGTATGTTAAAAGCGCATTTGCTTAATTTGGTAACCAGGCGTCAGTCTGTGTGGGAGATAGGGATTGACTCTGAGGCTAACTCTTGATGTTGAAAAATCTAAATTTAAAAATTTGAACATAGCCCATTGTTGATTAAGACTTAACTGCAGAGTAGCCGGTGTGTCTGTCTGTCTGTCTCTGTAACCGGTTTGTCTGTGTAATTGTAGTTTCTGTTTTTGTTTAGTGGTTGTATGGAAGAATAGCTTCTCATGCGGGACCAGGGTCTTTTACTGGTTGTATGGAGAACTTAGCTTCGCATGCGGGACCAGTTTTTGTTTAGTGGTTGTATGGAAGAGTAGCTTCGCATGCGGGACCAGTTTTTGTTTAGTGGTTGTATGGAAGAGTAGCTTCGCATGCGGGACCAGTTTTTGTTTAGGCTTAGTGGTTGTATGGAAGAGTAGCTTCGCATGCGGGACCAGTTTATGTTTAGTGGTTGTATGGAAGAGTAGCTTCGCATGCGGGACCAGTTTTTGTTTAGTGGTTGTGTGGAAGATTTATCTTCTCACGCGGGACCAAGGTAGGCTGATGTTCTCAGCCGGTGTGTTTGTCTGTCTGTCTGTCTATGAAAGTTGGGGATTAGTGTAGTTGTATAGTTTATTTTTTAGACTGCATTGGGTGGGAGAGGAACTCACTCGAGTGAGCAGGGTCTCAGTTGGCTGAAGGAAAGTGTGTGGCAGTGTGCATTGCACAAGTTGTGTGTTTGCTTGTCATTGCTGCTGTGACACACTGCCATTCGAATGGTCGCGTGGGGTATGTGTAATGTATTTTTGTGTTATGGCCCTTGTAAAAACACATCCCAAACATATATGAAATAAGACTGGCATGTTTAGCTTCTCTTTGTGAAAATATAAAACTGCCATGTCATTGATATAGTGATAATAGATTGGTTAAAAGAAATAAGGCCTTCTCTTATGGCCAGAATATTCAAGGATAAAATATGAGGCCTTCTCTCCTCTATGGCCAGATTTAACAATAAACAGTAATTCATGAGGCCCATTGTTTCTCTCTTGGGCCAGCATTCAAACATAGTCTGTTTGTAAGTTTGTCTGTCTATGTGTGAGTCTTGTCTGTCCAATAAAGATTCTCTGTCTGTCTGTGCACATAAATACATACCGATGCAAAGTTTATATTGAAAGTGTAATAGCAGTGTGCGAGTGAATGAGGTGTTTGTTTTATCTCATTACTGTGGTGGCCTACAGCCATTCTAATGGTCGCGTGTGGTATGTGTGATGTGTATTTTTGTGTTATGGCCCTTGTAAACACACATCCCAGACACACCTGAAATAAGACTGGCATGTTTAGCATCTCTTTGTAAAAATATAAAACTGCCAAGTTATTGATAGAGTGATAATACATTGTTTAAAGAAAATAAGGCCTTCTCTTATGGCCAAAATAGTAAAGGATAAAATATGAGGCCTGCTCTCCTCTACGGCCAGAGTTAACAGTAAACAGTAATTCATGAGGCCCATTTTTTTCTCTCTTGGGCCAGCATTCACACATAGTCTGTTTGTGAGTTTGTCTGTCTATTTGTGAGTCTTGTTTGTCCAATAAAAATTATCTGTCTGTCTGTGCATATACTTAGATGCTGATATAAGGTTTGCATTGTGCAAAAGGGAGTTTATGACAGTGTGCAGACAAAACTGACCTGAGCCTGAGACTTAGAATTGTATATGTCCATAAAGTGTCGGTTCAACTTCAGCCGATGAAATTCGCAACCATGAAGGCAGCGCAGTAACATCCAATGCTTCCCTAGAGACCCTCATTAGTATGGCACATTATTCTGACCACTGTGCAAAGAGAGAGGGGAAAGTGATATGCTTTGCCCTTGCAGTGTGTGTTTATGTGAGTGTGTGTGCATGTGGAGGAGAAAGATGACAGTAATGTTTGCCTCTTACAGTGTTAGAGAGTGAGGTTGGGTATGTCTGTGTGATTAAATGTGTGCGGGTGAATAAGAGGGGTAGACAGTGACATGTTTGTCTCCTGCAGTGGGTGTGTGAGAGAGTGGTAGGGCAACAGTGTGTGTAGTGTGGGCAGTGACGGTGGTTAAGAGTGTGTTATGCATAAAGGTTGTGAATGTGTGAGTGAGAAAGTGGGGGAAAAGAAGTTGATTCTATATTTGGGTTTGCAACCTCACCTGGATGGTGCAGGGTGTGGTTGCAGCAGTTGAATAGATAATTGTCACATGTTGGACATGGTTGGATAGGTCTAACAACATATTTTTTAACCCTTGAATGATATTTGCCAAGATATCACGGTATTAATAACCAGATAATTCAATAATATTATCCTTGAAATCAGGATTGCACAGGCAGTTGACCAGTGACTACATGTTATTAACCAACTAATCATATTTTCTATCCTTTTGAATTAGGACCACACTCGCCGGTGAAGGATGACCACATTATGTAACAAAGTATTCTTTCC
This sequence comes from Engraulis encrasicolus, assembly GCF_034702125.1. Classification (NCBI taxonomy): domain Eukaryota; kingdom Metazoa; phylum Chordata; class Actinopteri; order Clupeiformes; family Engraulidae; genus Engraulis; species Engraulis encrasicolus. The sequence continues at coordinate 46,029,345 of NC_085873.1, read as the reverse complement.
CTTTTATTTTTAATCAGACTTGCATGTTCTCTGTGAAACTTCATCCTGATGTCATGTGTAGGAAACTCGTAACGGTTTCTGGGATGAAAAGGCCAAGGAGAGAGCAAATGATGCATAGTAATAAAGACAAGAATGTATTTTGCACTGTGCAGTCAGAGAGATGACGTTGCAGTCTGGTGACAACAATCAAGTGGCCACGCATAAATGAGGTCGGCAGACGGAAGTTCTGTTGTTGAAAATGACCAAATTAACTGTTGTCATCATGCTGTGATAATGTCAAAGAAAGTTACGCGGTGAAAGCATTATTAATGTTAAGAAAACTCATAGGTCCAATTGAATATTTGTTGAAATTTTAAGACTGTATAACTAACCCTAACATTACATACAAAAAGTATTTTCGGAGCAAATAAGGCTCTATTGGGATCTATCTGTCTGTCTGTCTGTCTGTCTGTCTATCTATCTATGATAACAGTGTGCAGGTTGTGGTGAGCCCGGAAGGTCGGCTCCGGATTCTGAGGAATGCAGTGGGCATCCTGTTTCTGGGAAGCCTTGTTCTTTTTCCTAAATCTTTGTTAGCAGGTGGCGAGAAGCAGATCCAAATATCTGACGACACCGAGCCCCAGACGGCACCGCACTCAAGCCCAGTGACCCCCATCCCTGGTGACCAGACGTATCGCCAAGGAGGTGCCACAGACATCTTGGCCACCCCAACTGAACGGCATCAAGCAGGCCGCCTTCACCCGCAGCCCCAGCCCTAGTGGGGATTTCCTCACCATAGACAACAGTGAGGGAGACGTTACCAGTTACCGGACGTTGAAAGCAGACCAACCATTCGTTGCACAGGGTTTCCAGGAAGAGCTCAGCAGCCTGGACATTGAATAGTGAAAATGATTATATTCTGATTAGAGGTGCACCGAAAATTCCACATTTGAAAATAATCGTCCGAAAACAAAAAAGACATTTTCGCTTTTCGTCCGAAAGCCAATTGAGTGGCCGAATAGAAAATGAATTGAAATGGGCATTAATAAAATTAATTTCAGTTTTACAACAAATTTTGAAGACTTCAAATAAACATTTATTTTCTTTGAAAAGCATGTCTAAACATGTATTGTAAACTGTAGATTAGAGCAATATTGAAAAATAATGAAAAACATAACTTTAGATAACTGTTAACTGAACTGTAATTCGGTTTCTGTTTCGGTATTCGCCCAAGTGAGTAATTATTTTTCGGTTTTGGTTTTGGCCAATAAAAAATAATAATAATAAAAAATAAATTCATTTCGGTGCATCTCTACTGTACTTCTAGGTAAATTAGTAGTGATATTCCAGAATATAAGAAACCAGTCTTCAAGGACATCCCGAAGAGGTATGCTGGACAAAATGAGGTGCTTGGAGGCTTTCTGCCCTTCATTTCTCTCGGCTAAAGCACAATGAATCAACTTTGTGTACTACGTACAACCAACAATAATTTATGAACTGGAGATAAGAAAATCAATGTGTTAAAACTTGTCTGGGTTGGTGATACGTTCTCCTATGCCTGAGGATGTTTAAAGGACACTATGGGACTTTGGGGACTACTATCATTGGGTGGGTTCTCAAAGACTTATTAGGCCTGGCTGTATTGGTTGCTGATGTACGTTTTGTTTTGTTTTTTATTTTTGTTGTTTTTCTTGTTGGGGACGTTTTGTTTTGTTTTTTGTTTTTTTTGTTCTTCTTGTTGGGGAAGGTATGCTCAACATCTGTAGCACAGTTGATAGAAGAAGTAGCCTAATGCATAGTCTTAGAGCCCATGGAGGCAATTAGGTATAAGTTCCCAGGATTTTAGTCTTGTGCACACAGACCAACGGTCATCTAATACAGTGTTTCCCAACCTGGGGTATGTGTACCACTAGGGGTACGCGAGCACACTTCAGGGGGTACTTGGAAAAATGTAATTTTAACAAATGCATGGAACATAGCAATAGCCTAATGTAATTTATGTAACACAGTCACACAGGATCGAGAAAGCAATATATAGAACATGATTGTTGGGGTACTCATGGCACAACGAAAAGGCTTAGGGGGTACGTGAGACAAAAAGGTTGGGAAACACTGATTTAATAGACACAATGATAAAAGTAAGAGTGGTAGGCTACATTTCATTTTGACACACTCAAGGGCAAAATACACATACAGCCTATATACAATAGGCCTATAATATACAATATATACAAAGGGAGAAACTGTTCCTGTGCCAGCGGTGCAGGTACCACCTGACCTTCCGGTGCCAGCAGAGGTGCCACACTCCAAGCAGCAAAGATCTTCACCTGCTGTGTCTGCTGCTCCAGTGGAGTTGCAGCGCTCTGGGCGTGAAAGGCGCCCCACAGACTATACGCTACTAGGTAGAGGTGAGATCCTTTCCCATTCATAGAGCAACAATACGCTCTGGGCTCACCAGAGGGACGTACCCTCTAAGCTTAGTTTCAAGAAGAAGATGCACACACAGACATTGAAAAAAGAAAACTGACAAAAAGAAAATGTTCCCGTTCATGTATTTAATTGTATTGTGATGAAGAATATCTTGTTACTGCAGTAATGTATGTTGTCTTAACAATAGTTAACTTTCAGTTAAGTGGTACACACTGAATGAAAGGCTTTTTGAGGAGTTCACACACTGATATGTCCAATCTCCCTGCCGATGCGGCTTGAGGAAAGCCGCAAAGGGGGGAGAGGGGAGATTATTTGGAGTATAGATGCAACACCATGCTAATAAGACACTGCCACACTAAGGTAGCCTATATTTAAACCACAACGCCACTTTAAAAAAAAAAAAAAAAAAAAAATTGAACCACAGTTCAAAAAAGCATATTTAATAGGCCTAATATTAAGAACTATTAGGCCTAATAAGGTGAAAAAAGAGGAATATATTAGCCGTGCCAGCCAGTCATTAGGACTGAAAACGACTTGGTGCCCGACACGTCGCTGGACCACGTAACCGTGCCAGCCAGTCATTGGGACTGAAAACGGGATGGCGTCCGACACGGTGCTGGGCCAGGGGAGGGCCTCAGTGGTAAGACACTGAGGATACGGATGATAAGACTGAAAGATTTTTTAATTATTTGCTTGCAGAACTGCATAGGTAATGTTAATTTTTATGAGGATAAGCCCTCATCATGCAAGGCCACCCGGTACACTTAGCTGATTTGTTGCAGGGTAGCAAGTTACTTGTAAAAGGACTGCCCATTGACAATGGAAGAGATACGACGTAACTCGTATAGGGTCGCCTAATTGTCATTAAGGGCTGCCCAGTAGCGAAGAGGGAGTTACAATACGGGTAGATGTTCGCTTACACATGAATTAATCAATAGTGTGTGATTTTGGGAAACTTTATTTCCACTCCAGGAAGGGGTCCCCATGTCTCCTAGCATGGGTCCACTGGCAGCAAACGGGCCTGTCCCTATGCTCCCATTATGTCCTCAGGTACCTGCCTGAAGGAATGAAATGAAATGCAGAGACATGTTCTGTGAGAACCTCTGAGCAAAGCAAAAACCACAAGGGCGCTACTCAGCGTTGATATGATGACCATACGAGATGGTGGGTCTCTTATGACGGACGCAATACCCGCAGGTGGGCACTGCAGTAAGGGGAACGCGCCTAAAGCAGGAGTCCCACCCAGAGTACAGGGGTGAGCTTCCCCCCTGGGTCCGATGAGTGCAAGTTAAACCATGTGCCCAAAGGGCTACCAGCTGTGCTGACAGTACTCTTGTTGCGCCAGGATGGGGTCTAGATGTGAATGATAACATACTAATGAAAGAGCTGCTGGGGGGGCTGGGGACCACAGACTGGAGTCTCTATTTTATAACTGTACTGTACGTATTGTGTCCTTCTTCCATGGGGCCAAGCCCTAGTCTAAATTACTAGTGTGAATGAATGTATCATGATGTTGGGAACTTGGTGGCCTGTCTGGGTCCTGGGGTGGGTTTGGGCGTGGTTCTTCCCTGGGCCTATGGGATCTAGTCCGGAGTCGGTTTGCCTGTTAGAAGCCAATAATGTCCCAGGAGTACCAGAGGTAGAGCTGATAGATGCTTACAGGGGTCGGGCTGGGAGGTGTGAGGCTTGGGTATAGGCGGAAGGGTCCGTGCTGGGTCATGTGGGCCTTGGGTGGGGTTGCGCTTGGGTCCATGCCTGGGCCTGGATGGGCTGACGAGAGCCTTAGCAGCATGGTAATATGATGCTGATTGCTTTTTAGCGTAAATAGCTCAGAAGTTCCAGGAAATTGCTGGAATAACTGTTTAGGCAAAGATGACAATTAAAACTAACTGTCCTGCAATAGGCCTCGCTGGGTTAAACTGGGAGGGTGAGTGAATTGTAGGGGTCAATTGGCTTGAACACCCTGAGTTTGCGCTCACTAGGACAGATGCCATAGTATAAGTTGTGCCACACACCCTTAGCTCCCCTTATGTGTCTGGAGTCAATTTTGTTTGAAATCGATTGGCAAGATCATCTGGGGACTTAACCCACCCAAGGAACCGTTTCGGATGGGGATGTTAATTCTGTCCCACTGAGAGGGATGCCGAGCATCCCCCTTTAGGACATCACCCTTGTGGGGCTTAGTAAGCCCCAAAGGGGGGAATATGTGGGAGTTTTTGGGTGATGTCTGGCACCAGTTAATAAACTTATGTATGGTATGTTAGATTAATAAAGTATATAATAAGCAGCAATTAAACTAGTTGTGGAAGAAGTAGGCCCAATTACACCGCCTGTGCCTGTGTTGAAGAAGTAGGCCCAAAAAGGCTGCTTGTGCCTTGCTGACATGAAAGACAAACAGTCCAGACACGCTCCTAATACAGGAGCAGATGGTCAAGAATGACAAGGGTAGGCGCCTCGCTTAAGCACGTGTATTCCAAGCACACATGCCAAGTGAGACACAGACAGACACACACACACACAGAAGCAGTTGTATAAGCATTAAAGAAAAAACCTATAGGGATAGATAAAAGACAGAACCTGTAATGAAAAGATATGCCCAGGTAATGCATGGCACTATCCAAGATCCTGAAGTCTGTACGCGGTCTGTAGTAATGTAGTGATGTAGTAACACAGAAGTAGCATGACCTAGGAAGATGCTCAAGGGGAACATAGGTATACACACACACCACACACACACACGCTACACACACACATACCATGTCCACACACATACATGTTTTTAACTATGGTACATTTATATGAAATCTAATGTACTGACATATGTATATCTTGATGTCTTGCCTAGGTGTAAGATGGGATGCAGGTACTGATGATGGAAAGGTACATATGTGTCACAGACATGGAAACTTCCATCCATCGTTAAATGTTAACCCAAGTCCATTAACGTGTTCTAATGTGTTTACTACCAGAAAAGTGCACTTTGTGAGCGGGTGCGCTGTAGATGTGCCCACGGAACCGAGAGAGAGGAGATGAGCATATAGTATATAAAGGGGGGGTAATTTAGGCCCAAGTTGGGTTCAGTTTGGGAAAGTCCTCTGGGACTGCCCTGCTGTTCTCCGGGCTCGCGACTCTCTGTGTTCCGGTGGTCTCCTGCAGCGCATTCGCATCAGTGTACTGTACTGAGTGTATTACTTTTTTAAGTGATCTCTTTGTGCAATCTGAGCGAATAAAGTCTTCATCAACAACGAGTAGAACGGTTTGGACAGCACTTCTTTCTGATCTGGTCTACCTCAATCTGACTGTGCCTGGGGGCTGACTTCTCCCAAGAAGAAATCCACGACACACTCCAAGGAACTTGGTGCTGCTCACTCTCTCCACAGCATCGCCGTCGATGGTCAGTGGTGGCAGTTGTTTTTGGACCCTTTGGAAGTTAACAACAATCTCCTTGGTCTTGTTGACATTCAGCAGGAGGTTGTTGTCTTTGCACCATCTGACCAGCAGGTCTACTTCTTCTCTGTAGTGAGTCTCATCGCCCTTGGTGATGAGGCCCACCAGTGTTGTATCATCCGCAAACTTCACTAGATGGTTAGTGCTGTGGGTCGTTGTGCAGCTTTGAAAAGTGATGGGATGACTGCTTGCTCCAGAGAGATGTTAAAGATGTCTGTGAAGACATCCTTCAGCTCTTCTGCACAATCCTTCAACACTCGGCCTGGTATGTTGTCTGGGCCAGCTGCTTTGCGTGGGTTGATGGTGGCCAGTGTCCTCTTAACACTGGCAGAGGACAGGTAAAGGGGTTGATCATGGGGGGGAGGGGGAGTTTTCTGTGGGTGAGTGTCATTTTGTGCTTCAAAGCGGGCAAAGAAACTGTTCAGGTCGTTTAGCAGAGAGGTGTTGTTGTCACAGCTTCGTGGTGCAGGCTTATAGTCCGTGATGGCCTGTATGCCCTGCCACAGGCTCTGTGCATCTCTGCTGTCTTTGAAGTGTGTTGTTATTTTGTCTGAGTATTCCTTTTTTGCTTTCCTGATGCCCTGGGACAGGTTTGCCCTTGCTGTCTTTAGGCCAGCTACGTCTCCTGCTCTGAAGGCTTTGTCTCTGGCCCTCAGCAGTCGGTGAACGTCTCCTGTGAACCATGGCTTCTGGTTGGCCCTGGTGGTGATGTGTTTTATTTCTGTAACATCATCGATGCATTTTGTGATGTAGGAGGTCACGGTGTCTGTGTACTCCTCAATGTCAATGTGATTGCTGTGGGTGGCAGCTGCTTTGAAAATGTCCCAGTCTGTGGTTTCAAAGCAGTCCTGAAGTCGTGAGATGGCTCCCTCAGGCCATTTTCTCACCTCCTTCTGAACTGGTTTGGTAAGTTTTGCCTTTTGTCTGTAAGCTGGCAGTAGCAGAATTGTTGTGTGGTCTGATGATCCAATGTGGGGGATGGGCTTTGCCTTGTATGCTCTCTTCTGATTTGTGTAAACGAGGTCCAGGGTGTTTTGTTCTCTTGTTGGGAAGTTGACATGTTGATGAAATTTTGGAAGTACTAGATTTCCGTGGTTGAAATCTCCCAGGACCACTGTGAAGGCATCTGGGTGTGCATCTTGTTGTTCACTGATGCCCCGATGCAGCTCGTTCAGTGCCTCGCTTTTGACGCTATTGTTGTTGCTGGGTGCGAGGTAGACGGCGACTAATAGGATAGCGGATATTTCTCTGGGTAAATAGAAGGGTCGGCACTTGATGATCATGAACTCTACTCGTGGAGAGCAGTGCCTCTGTACTACCGTAGCATTATTGCACCAAGCATCATGTGTGTAGACACATATTCCTCCCCCTCGTTTTTTCTCTGCAAGGGCTCTGTCCGCTCGGTGGCACGTTAGTTGTTCCAGTTGTAAAGCCGAATCGGGTATGCCGTCGTTCAGCCATGATTCGGTGAACACCGTAACGCAGCAGTTCCTCACGGTTTTGTTCGCTGATCTTAGTAGCCGTATGTCATCCATCTTATTGTCCAGAGATCTGACGTTTGCCAAGAGAATTGATGGTATTGCTGGACGAGTTGGGTTGGCTGCAAGCCGTGTCTCGACGCCACCTCGTTTGCCCCTTTTCCTAATTCTGGAGCATCGCTTTCGGTGTCGGCATAGCGAGGCAGACGGGTCCGATGTAGTCCTATGCCGCCGCAGAATTCCTAGTTCTTCCAGAGTCTTCATTGGTACATCCAATACATTGCTTAAGTTGTCCATTCTTATCTGCAACAGCTGTTGCCGACTGTATGTGCGTTCCGCATATTTTCAGACGATAGACATTTCGAAAGACACATTTTAACACAAATAAACACTGAAAGTTGGGAGAGCAAGGGGCTGCTGCAACCTACGTGCGCCGCCGCACAGATGTCTCTACTTAAAAGAAAGCCTATGGTTACAAATAAAGAGAGAGTATACTTCTCCACATGTTACAGTACTCAGGCTGAAGGAATACGAAGGATAATTAAAAGGAATTGGCACCTTTTCGAATGTGATGATCTGTTAAGTGATGTGTTTCAAGATCCCCCAGTGTTCTCTTTCAAAAGAGCGCCTACACTGGGTGATAAGTTAGTACACAGTCACCTCCCTGCGAGACCACAAAATACTTGGCTTCCAAAAGTTCCAAACGGCACCTTTAAGTGTGGCCATTGTAGCATTTGTGATGTTGTGACAAAGGTTAAAACATTTACTCACCCTGTCACACAACAAACCTACACAACAAAACATTTCATTAATTGCAAAACTGAGTATGTTGTTTACATTTTGAAATGCTCGCAGTGTGTTGCTTTCTATGTGGGAAGGACAAAACGCCGACTTCAGGATAGACTTGCAGAGCATAGATATGCTGCTAAAGTTAAAAAATTATGACTATGCCATGGTAAAACATTTTAAGGACATGCATAATGATAAACTTGCAACTTTTTCTGCATTAGGTATTGATCATGTCCCCCTCTCTCCTAGGAGAGGAGACAGACAGAAGATGTTGAATCAGAAAGAGGGTCGCTGGATACATAGGCTCAATGCCATGCGTTTCCCTGGTCTTAATGACAATATAGACATGATATCTTTTCTTTGAACCATCAAGCTTTGTAATGTTTTTTGTTTTTCTTTTCAGTAATGGGATACTCTCTATGTATTTAACATTTTTAAGACTGCCACTGGCAGCTTTCTATGGGGCACCTAAGTCACGCCCTCTACTTCCTGGTTCATGGGGCAGAGGGAGTCAAAAAATGATTACTGGGCTTGAAAATGAGTGATTTTTGGATTTGTGGTGCTAAGGTGGAGGTCCACGGTTTGGATTGGTGTCAAAAAAACGCTCATTTTCAAGCCCAGTAATTATTTTTTGACTGCCTCTGCCCCATGAACCAGGAAGTAGAGGGCGTGACTTAGGTGCCCCATTGTTGTGGTTGTTTGCATGTACCTTGCAGCTCTGCAGGAGCAGACTCCGCCTACGTCACCTTGAGTCAATCAGCTGATTGATTAGTGTGTTTGAGACTCTTGTGTGCTACACTGCTTGATTCACCTTGTGCCCTGATGAAGGCCCTGTAGCGGCCGAAACATGTTGGCAGTGGCAGTATTTTTAATTATTTAAGTTCAAACATGAACTAGCCTTTATAATAAAGCGGTTTTATCTAAGAAGAGTGCCTTGGCGTCCTGCCCCTTTCTTTTTTTAGAATACGTTCTCTGTTGACTCCCATTGTGTAGGCTAAATGTAAAACTGCCCACCGACAGACTGAACCCCATGCCGCGTGGGTAAAGCGAAAATACATAGCCTAACAAAATGCATATCTGGTATTGATTGGTGAACAATAGTTTGGGTGGGTTTATAGAGACCCAATCAGAATTCATGAAAGCCAGGAGTATCAGGATTTGTACAGGAAGGTGTTACATCCTGCTGGGCATTGCTGCCTGTCGCACCTCCCCGGTGCCCATGGGTCAGCTGCAGGGTCATCAGTCGGGAACCACCAATCACCAACGTTTTGCCCCTTTAATCCCGGAACGTCTCATGGTGGTGAGGCAGTGACAGGGACGTCTCCCTGTCATCCCCTGCAGCTGATAGATGTTGCCCCTGCGACTGTTTTCTGGGGGTTAGGTGTTATCCCCCCAGCTCCTGTCCTTCCTCCGAAGCCATAGCCAAAAGCTACCTTTTTCTGCCTCCTCTGCCAGCTCCTTTGTTGCCTTCTTTAGCCTTCCTCCAGTGACTCCCACATCCTTCAGAAGGCGTATGGTCGACAGCCCCATAAAGCCTCGGCATCCAACTTCGACTGGATATATGGAAGTCTTCCAGCCCGCCTCCTGGCACTCCGCAGCCAGTCCGGTGTACTTGGCCTTTTTCCGTTCAAAGGCTGCCTCAATCCCTTCCTCCGATGGTACAGTGAGCTCTATTAGAGCTACCGCTCTTGCCTTTGCAGACCAAGCCACTATGTCTGGCCAGAGAGATGTGGTGGTGATCTCTGTGGGAAAGTGAAGCTTTCTATCCAAGTCAACCTTCACGCTCCACTCCTGGCCGGGAGTGAAGGGCCTTTTTGTTTCTTTTTGCCTTATGCTTCCAATTCCTCCTTCCGCAATAAAGATGGTAGAGTCCTCTGCAGGCGATGGTATTCTGCTACTCTGTCTGCACTCCTCCAGCACGTCGGCTAGTTTTCTCAGGACCTGGTCATGGCGCCATCTGTAGCGACCCTGAGAGAGCGCGATTTTGCAGCCTGACAGGATGTGCTGGAGGCTTGCGCTGGGAGCACTGCAGAGTGCACAACATTCCTCCTTTCCGAACCACTGGCTGAGGTTCCGAGGACAGGGAAGCGTGTCATACGTTGAGCGGATAAGGAAGCTGAGTCTTGCCTGTGGGATCTTCCATATGTCTGACCAACTGATGTTTCTGTTTGAGATTCCCTCCCAGGTTGTCCAGCTTCCCTGCCGTCCCTGAGACACAGCCTTGATCTTGTAGCGGTCTTCCTCCATTCTTGTCACCTTCGCCACCACCATCTCCTTCCTTTCCTTGCAGTGGGCCTTGGACCAGAAGCGTGGTGCATCTCCCCATCCTAGGCCTGCTCTTCCTACCTGGACTCTTTCCACGATTTCCTTGTGTTGCAGCCGACTGACAGCTTGGTCGACCTCTGTCTGGGCATTCCATTTGCGGCCAGTTAGGACCCTGGCATTGGCTTTCCTTACTGACTCGTCTGTGGACTTCCCAAAGCTCGAGCACCAACCTGGTCTTTTCTTGCCTGTAGCCCAGCTGCAGAGATTTCAATGGTAGCTGGAGCATGTTTCTCCCAAACAGGCCAGTGTCAGAGAGGCACGTGGCAGCCCCAACCACTTTCGGATGAATGAGTTGGCTTTCCCATCCATCTTACTCACGGTCGATGAGGGGATCTCGCTCATTTTCAGGGGCCACATTACTCTCTGGTAGAGAGTGAATTGGTAGCACCAGGCCTTGTACTTCCCTGGGAGTTGGCTTTGGTCGATCCTCGCCAGGCCATCTGAGAGCCGCTTCATGACAGCCTTCCCCATCTGCTTATTAGAAAGCACAGCAGTGTACTGCCTCCCCAGGCTTTTGATGGGTTGCTCTGCGAGTAGTGGGATCTTTTCTCCTCCAATGACAAAGGTGGTGCTGTCGTTCTTGACTCTCCTGAGTGACAGGCTACGGGACTTGGAGGGCTTGATCTTCATTCTTGCCCATGACATCAGCTCATCAATCCTCTTCAGAAGCCTTGATGTACATGGCGCTGTCTGAAGAAGGGTGGTGACGTCGTCCATGTAGCTCCTTAGCGGGGGAAGCCTCTGGCCAGTTGGCAGTTTGATTCCTCCTGCCATTTGCCTAGCACAGATGAGAATGATCTCAAATGCTGCGACAAAGAGTATCGGAGAAATGGCACACCCCATCGCTATTCCGACTTCAAGCCGCTGCCACCCCGTGGTGAAGTCTTGGGTAGAGAAGCACATCTGCAGGTTGTTAAAATAGCATGCTATCATGTTCCTAATGCAAGTGGGCATGTGGAAGAACTCCATGGCGTAAGTGATCAGCTGGTGTGGGACTGATCCATATGCGTTCGCCAGGTCAAGCCAGATGACGTGCAGATCTGTCTTGTCCCGCTTAGCTCTCTGGATCTGATCCCAGATCATTGTGGAGTGCTCAACACATCCTGGGAAACCTGGCACTCCTGCCTTCTGGCAGTTGGTGTCGATGTAGTTGTTTTGGAGCAGGTAGTCATCCTTCTGGCTAGCACTGAGAAGAAGATCTTTCCTTCTACGTTGAGGAGGGCGATGTTACGGAATTGGCCAATCTCTGTGGAGTTTGCTTCCTTTGGGATGAACACTGCTACCGCTCTTTGCCACTCAGATGGAATGAGTTGTTTTTTTCCAAATGGTTCTCATTAAGTACCATAGCAGCTCCAGTACCTTGGGGCAGTTCTTGTAGAGCTTGTAGGGGACTCCGTTGGGGCCTGGTGCGGAGGAGGACCTTGCCTTCTCCACAACTTGCCTGACCTCGCTGAGCTTGGGAGGCATGATGTTGAATTCAGCTGTTGGTTGTGCAGGTCGCGTTCCTAAGGGGACACTGCTTTGTGGATCACTATACTGCTTTCTGACATGCTGTTCCAACTGCTCCCTGGTGGTTTCGAGCTTGCCAGTCTTCTTCTCCTCCAGCAGCTGTCTGGCATGCTTGAAGGGGTCCTTGAAGAAGCAGTCTCGCTCTTTTTGCTTCCGTTTGCTGCGTTTCCGGATGCGCTCAGCTCTGCGTAGCATGGCTAGCCTCTTCCTGACCTCCTCCCACAAGGCTTTCAAGCCTTCCTTCTCTGCCTGTGTTGCCTTTCTCCAGTTCTTGCGGAGTTGCCGTCGCCTTTGAACCAGTTGGAGGATTTCCTTTTCTCTCCTTCCCTTCTCCCTTTGGATGGTCTTCTGTCTACTACTATCTACGATTTTCCTCAGGATTAAAAAAAAAATCGATACAGTGCACAGCAGCCGCGTTTAAACGCACAGCCAGTGCCGGACGGATTCTGCATACAGCCAATCGTGAGAGTGTATCCCACAATTCAAGACCGTAATGTACAATTAAAATACCTGAATAAATCATTGGTTATTGTGGTAATATTGTGGTTAACATGGTGGGGCAGCATGACCTAATGATTAGGGAGGTTGTCTTAAGATCAGAGTGTTGCTGGCTCAAATCCCCGACCTCTGCCTTCCCCCTCATCTCCATCCATTACTGAAGTGCCCATGAGCAAGACATAAAATCCAACATTGCTTCAAGGAAGGTAAACTATACACTTTAAAGTACTGTACGCTTTACTGTAGCATCAAGAAAAGTCAAGAAAACTGCTGCCTTCCTAATTACAAAATAATACAGATGGCAAGATGAATGGTCAGTCACACACATGTATGAAATTTGCCTTTATTTTGACAAATAATAAATTGCCTTTCAAATACATGCTTGAAATATCAAACACCTTCACTTGACTGCACCAGACCAATGTTCCTTAATTTGACTCATTCTTTAGAAAATCATATAGTATCTAAAGTGCATGTGTTATGATTATGTTCTCATACACAAGACACACATTCGTATGTGTAGGGATTATTTATGTTAAGTTAGTATATGACTTACTGTTGATTCCCTGCTCTGGCAGGGTCCCTCAAAAACATGGTATTCCGTGGGTAACATCCTTGTGGAACTGCAACTTGAGATCCTCACTGTCCTTGATGTGAAGGGTCCTCCTTTACTAAAGGAGTTTGTACAAAAGACAAGAAAAAAAGAATGGGTTGCTATGCAGATAAAGAGTATATTTTTCCTGGTAGACTGGTATTCAGTGGCAAATGTTAACATGAGCATACAGGCATACTATGACACACGTTCACACTACCCTAGAAGAGTACTTTCATTAATCCCAAGTGAAATCAAGGTGTCATACACTAAGACATACACTAAGACCTAATACACATTATTGCACATTGCAGAAACATATAGCAAATATCTGAGTATACCAAAATGCCTGAAATCAGTTAACATACACACACCCACACACTCGCTCTTAAGCTTATCTCTCTCACACACACACACACACACACACACACACACACACACACACACACACACACACACACACACACACACACACACACACACACACACACACACACACACACACACACTTACAATCAGTGTGTTAACTTATGACAAAAGATTGAAATAGACTCCATGGCTACTGTTAAACACAGCCTACATATGCATACAGCAGCAATATATACCCCCTCACTGACTCAGATGGTGTGTGTGTGTGTGTGTGTGTGTGTGTGTGTGTGTGTGTGTGTGTGTGTGTGTGTGTGTGTGTGTGTGTGTGTGTGTGTGTGTGTGTGTGTGTGTGTGTGTGTGTGTGTGTGTGTGTGTGTGTGTGTGTGTGTGTGTGTGTGTGTGGGCCACGGGAGCCTTTGCATTCCTACTGGTTTGTTTGTTTACATTTATGGCCAGATATGCAACTGTGGCTATTTCATGGCCAGTACAGGTAATGAAATTTACTTCTACATTCGCACTGGTGGTGCACGAGGGTAATAGAACTAGCTTACCTGTCTGTGTCTTAGATGAAACCTTTTTTTTGTCTACCAGCCAACAATTGTTCTCTTGCTATTCATGGGTTACATAAGACAGGGACGACAGTGGCAGGTCTTCGGTAATGTTCTCGAAATCCAGACAGAGTTTCTATAAGGATTCCATCGTGTGTTACTGCGTGAATTTGATTTTCTCACAACAGTTTCGTGCGATGTGTATTTCCCATTCCTCTGCGCTGCTGGTAGTAGTTCTAGCAAAGCTTCGCGCCAAATCGCGGGAAGTGTTTACACAGTTTACAGCTGTCAGTTATCCGATTGGCCCAGTCCCAAAGATTGTAGACTCTCATTGGTGCAGTCTGATGACGTCTCAACCATGGCACCTCTCGCAAGCGAAATGGTTATTACGCATGCCATATGCCTTGGAGACACTAGTTCTTCATTAAACGTTGCGAATTTAAAAAACGTACAGTGCGGCTAATAGCGAAAGTCGCTTTATATCTTCAACATAGCGCATTCTTATTCAAGAAATGATTTTTTTTTTATTCGCGAGGCTGCAGAGCATGGGCGGAGCAGGGGGAGGGGCATAGACGCCAAATCCCCCAGGCCCCACCTCTCGAGGGGGCCCCAGGAGGGCCCTATCCCATCGTCCTTCACTTCTAATGGGGCCTGTCGTGCACTTACAGTATCTGTCGCTTCTGCTTTATCTGTCGCTTTGGGGTCCTAGCTGCGTTGCCCTGGTAACAACTGTAAACAAAAGCCTGCCGTTAACTGCTCCGCTCTCTGACAGGATTTGTGATTTATTCGTGTAGTAGTGCTCTATCTACTTATTTCACGTTTCAGCAAGTAAAACGGTTATCCCACGGATTCACAAATAATCATCACGAACAATATGTAAGTATCTTTCATTGTTAAACTTAAACCGTTCTAAGAAATGTTGATTTGTTTTGCTCTTTGACCCTTCCTCTTGTAGCAGAGTGCAAGCTGATGGTGAAGAAAGGCAGAGTTCTGGGTGCGGTCCACGGCCCTTTTGAGCAAGACAATGGACCGATCCACAGAACCACTGTGGCGGAAATATTTGCCTACGTAACGGATCACGTGTGGGTTGCTTGGATCCATTTCCAGAGCATCTGCAACCAACTCCTCGCTCTCCTTGTACTGCTTCAAAAGGTTCAGCCTCAGTCCTAACAAAACCCTTAGCACTGCATCCTGTGGGTTTATCTCTATGGCTCTTCGTAGTTGCTTTACCGTCTCTGAGTCTTTAACTCTTCCCGTCTCCTTTTCTGTGCGATAAAGAGCGATGGCATAGCCA